>NC_136490.1:23252182-23299682 GCF_053919585.1 Euprymna scolopes | reverse complement strand
TTCTTTTCACGATTCCACTGAAACATGTATATGTAACCAATGAAGTTTTTATAATAAACAGACTATATATATGTGTGTGTGTGTGTGTATGTATGTATGTATATATATATATATATATATATGTATATATATATATATCTGTGTGTGTGTTTAAACAGTTATATGTCTTTGTGTGTGTCTGTCTGTGTTCATTTCCCGACACAATAACACTGTCAATTTTCCGTCTACAGACTCAAAATTTGATATACAGGGTATTAAGACTTGGGAAAATCTTTGTAATCTATTTTCGACCAGAAAATTGGCTGTTAAGGGTTCAAAGTTCAAAGATTTGACTTTTGAAAACTCTACCAAACTTCTCCGCCAATTTTGGGTATAATTGAAATTTTAGATATAGGTTCCTTGGACATGGATCTAGCTTAATGACTCGATTCTGAAGCTCGACCTTTCAGACAACAAATACCGAAAAATTGGCTAAAAACATTAATTTCTTCACTCTCAACTGGGCACTTTTCTACAGGGAGGGGTCGCTTTTAAGACATCCCCTCCTTTCGATTGTCTAGCCTTAATTTTAACCTACGTCACTTCCGTTTTCGCGGTGGTCGTAACAGCAAAGACGTTACGTTTTTCCCTTTCTTTTCCTCCTTAGCGGTACGGGTTCGAGCCTGCCTTCCAACTACCACTTTTTTTTTTTTTGCTCAACACACACCTCCAAGCGCCCAGTCAACGCCGGGCGCCAATGCTAGTATTATATAATCTGATACCCTTTATAATAATAATAATAATAATAATAATAATAATAACATCAATTACTATATATATTAGCAGGGAGAGCCGATGTTGCCCAGGATTGAATGATGATTGCCGAATATTTCATACTCCCATATTTTTATTGTTATCAAAATCGATGAATCGGCCCATTTTTAATCAAATCGATTGGTTACTTGCTTTAGCCAGTGACCCGCCTGGATGCATCGAGAGGAAGCTTTACATGCCTCGCCACAGAGAATTAGTTCGCAATACTTTGTAATTTACATTTCACGGTAGAGAACGTACTGTTGCATTTATGAAGTTATTTTTATAGTTTATTTACTGGCTTGAATTAAATATAAAATGAAAAGTTAAGTATAATGCTTAATTTGTACTCTAAACAGAAAAATTGATTTCGAACTCGCCCCTGCTATATCAAAAAAACTACTGTTGATTTCATATGCCGGACATCCAGCTTGCTTGGTAATACATGTTCTCAAATTAACCTGTGATGTTAAGCTGTAAAAGGTGTTAACTTGTAATCAAAATCGTCTGTTCCTTCTTTCATTGGATTATTATCGATTATCGATTATCTCTTATCGATACTTACCGAAACATTCTGATACAAAGCCTATTTAGTAAAACTGCCAGGAACATTAAGTGCTTTTGTCTTAAATTTCCCGTGCATAGGAAATGAACTAATACACAGACAAACTTTCTTGCATATATATATATATATATATATATATATATATATATATAAATATATATATATGTGTGTGTGTGTGTGTGTGTGTGTGTATGTGTGTGTGTATATATGTATATATATATATATATGTATATATATAGAGAGAGAGATAAATAAAAAGGAACAAACCGTATTATGTGTCCATCAACGTTTCGTCTTTATTTCGAGACATCCTCTGGATGAATAAAAATAAAAAAATGACGAAATAAAGACGAAACGTTGATGAACACATAATACTGTTTGTTCCTTTTTATTTCTCTTGTTTGTCGGAATACTGTTTCCATTATTGTCATCATATATATATATATATATATATATATATATATAAGTTTATTTAATAATAACTATTTGCAACTATTATCAACATATGAATACGTTCTATTCTTGTAGAATCTTTAATCTGAAGATAAGTGTTCAGACTGTCGCATTATTTGAACCGTCGAAATCTTTAACTAAAATACGACCGATTCAACTGACGAGGCGAAATTTTACAGTAATGTGTTAGCAGATAAATGGACCCTATATATCCTATTTCAAAATCACAATATATCAAACCGTCTTTCACAATATTAAAGAAACCCTATAAACCGGAAATTGTATTTAGCTTATATAAGACGGTTTCATTTCGTTTTCTTATCCAACCCATCGCAAAAGAAGGCATAAATAATTATTTAATGATATAATTTTAATGGTTAGCATTCGTATGCGTTTCAACCTTGCGGAATCTTCAGTATCGAGATAACCGTTCTAAAAATCGATATGTGTATATGTTTATTTATTTTTGCCTACCATATATTTACTTCATATTTAATTAATCGATTATGAATTTTGAGACACAGCTGCCTAGCGTAGGGGGACATGTGTACTTTGGGCTTAATTTAGGATAAAACTGTTTTATGCAATAGCGACAAGAAAACAGAAGAAAATTTTTATGTAAAAATTCAGAGTTTTTGAGGTCTGTGAAAGTTAAATCATAGGTATTGCACATAATTAATAAATGACACCCAAATTTGTACTAATGTAAAAGGCAGATCTTGCTATTATTGAAAATTTACGTAAAACGGCGGGAGGTGCCGTAACGTTTTGTCAATGAATTTGCAACATCCAATGTCATTTAAGAAAATATCTTTTTTTTTTTTACTCATTATTATTTATTTATTAATTTTGTTAAACTAAATATATATCTTGATTTGAACAAAGCAACTCATAAAAAGACAAAAACAATAATATAAAAAATAAAAAAAAATTTAGTTTGCTATCAATTGTCTGTTACTCAAAAATAAATATTTAATCACACAACCTTACATTCTAATGTTAATTTTTCATAAGGTTTCGTAAAAAGGGTCCGATTCAATGTACTTTCGTCCTAGCAAAAGCAACCATAATACCCTTTTTCAATTAAAATTTTAATCACAAAAAAATATGGTTTCCATTGAATAAATTGGCGTTTATGCGAAAAACAATCAAAAACTTATGTTGGGCATATTCCGTTGTTTTACGTAAAATGCTCAGAAAGTTCTTAATAAGTGCCTTAGAATTTAAGTCTCTTCGGACAATTTACAAATCCTGTCTAGAAGAGGATAATATGGCCCCAAATCAAACTTTTCAGTTCAAATATTTTAGATTTGCATCGCATTTCATCTATAGTCATAACTCTGAATACCAACTTAATACTTAATTGTAATTTTTAGACATCTTCTGGAATCAAATTAAAGAAAAATACAGTTTAGTGCGAGGACCGTTCCAAAGCAATGCGCTCTATTTTTATCCCAACAATTATAGCAGATACTAAGGCGGGAGTGGTACAATTAAAGAAATAAAAACAATCGATCCAAATGTGAGTGTTTCATTTTCCTTCGACATGTTGAAAAAACAACCTATTAATATGAGATGTTAGCAAATGTCGCAAAAATAACTTACGTTGCAAAAACAACTTATTAATAATAGATATGACGAAATATCAGGCAAGAGTTTTGAGTATCCAATACTTATGAATATATATATATATATATATATATGGAGAGAGAGATAGAGAGAGAGAATGACAGACAGACAGACAGACAGAGATAAGAGGATAGATAGATAGATAAATCGAAAGAGATTAGTAAACAGATAGATAAATATGCGTACATATAAGTGACGAAAGAGAGAATGTGAAAAAAGAAATGTATCTAAAGATGATATTATCTATGTAGGCCTAACATTATCTCGTATATAACTACAACGAATTTCCGGCAGTTCATACATCCTCCATTTTCTGAATGCATAATGAAACAGAATAAATATTTGAAATTATATATATATATATATATATATATATCATTTTATGTGCATAAATATAAAATAATATTAAATAATATTTAATTATATAAATAAATAAATATGTCCGATGAAACATAAGGGCAATCCATTCATTTAAATATACAGGGTTACCCCAAAAAGAACAGAGCACATTCAATTGTTTTTCTGAGCATTTTACAGTCAACGGAGAAAAAAAAGGCAACAGACCCTAGTGTTTTGATGTGATGTCTTGAATATAATAAACTAGTTATGAAAAAGTTTCATTTCATTTGGACAAAACACTAAGAAACGGGGCCTAATTAGAGTTGGCGCCTTTTTTTTAGGTTACCCTGTATGCATAAAAATAAGATCTTATACCTCTTAAAAACCGCTAAGCTAGCGGAAAAAATAGAGATAACATGCCAACAACGAATCTTATATCTATAATATAAAGCTGAACGTCTATGTGTATGTCTGGTCAGGAATAGGCTCCTATATGGTTGACTATTATAAAAAACTGATCACATATGATGATAGAAGGTGTATCGAGACACATGAATGGGTATGTTTGATCTGCCATAATGATGATTCATTAAAATTGTGTGGTCTGCATACGCGCCTGGTCTACAAAGTATGGAAATAAAAAATGAAAAAATGAAAAAACAGAACGTTTACAAGTGTTTTTGATATAGATGTACATATTAATACTTTGATAAGTATGGTTTAACTTAAATAGGGATAGTATAATAAAATTGTGGGGTCTGCGTTCGCGCCTGTCCTCAATAGAATGGAAATAGGCACAAACTTTAATAATGACTTTTCATATCTATCTGCGTAAGTATACTTTGATAATTATGGTTCAGTTTGAAGAAATGTGGTATAATAAAATTATGGAGTGTTCGTTCGCGCCTGACCTCAATATAATGTAAATATGTCACAAAGTTTAACAAGGTTTTTTAATATAGATCCACAGGATATTGTGATAAGTGTTTCAGTGGTAACAGGTATGGTATAATAAATTATGGAGTTTATCTATGTTAGTTTTACTTTCTACATATTTTATTTGATTTTGATACCCCCAAATTCGAAGCTATCTTTTTACAACCCTTCCTTTTCATAACCTATCATACTTTCATAAATAAGAGTTCATTTTCCGTTGGCTGGTTTTGGACCCAGTCAACGACGGTTACTTTTGCTAGTTTATATATATATATATATATATATATATATATATATGTATGTATATATATATATATATATATATATATAGTCTTATTTGTATAATTCCGAATTTTACTGGGTTTATATAATTCAGTAATCGTTCATATACAAATGAATTTTAACCAGAAAGAGATGACTTAAACTGTAAGCTACAAAATTATCATATTTCGTAATTGAGCATTCATATACTTTTTTAACCAAAACAAAGACTTCAAATGGGTTGATAACAACAAATAGTGTATTTCATTTATAGTTACAATTGTTTCAAGACAATTCGGACAAATCCAAACAATATGTCGTTTGAAAATTTTCACAAGAACAGCCTATCTTCAGATTTATTGAATGAAAAACACTTTACCAACAAAAAATTATGGAAATCGTTTCCCTTAAAAGGAAGAGAAAACAAACGAAACTATTTTACCTATTTCGCATTTTTGCAAAGTATTTTTAAAGATTTATATAATTACCTATTTTCGTATCTCCATAAAAAACAAAAGTTAAACTAAATATCATGCAATGTTACCACTAATTACCTATGTCCATTAAATATGTTTTATTAATACTATTCATTGAGTTCTAAAATTACATTTCTTTATTTCTATAATAAATTTATTTTTTTTTAATCCGAACTAAACAACGAAGTTAAAACTTTGTGATTATAGGTTAGTTTCGTATCAAGAAATTGCTTTGTTCATTTCCAAAAATTTCGGCTAACCTATTTATGTGATATAAGAAAAGTTTTTGCTTTAAACTTATTCAATAAAGAAATAAAGTTTGACATTACTTTATACTTAATCCATTCTCATTCTTCATTTAAAATTAAGGATCTCAATCTATTTTTTATTCCTATTATTTATTTTCTTTCGTTCTTTCCTATTAAGATTCACGATTATCGGATATTTTAGATGTAGAAAGGGAAATAAGTCTGTAAGTTCGAAATTTTAAATGTTTAGTTGAAATTATAAGTTACCAACATCCTAACATGTATTCTGTTATGGCTTGCAATAAGCCACAAAGAAAACAAAACAACTGAATAGAGTTTAAACAATGTATTACTGGAACAACAACGTAAAAAGGTTACAACTGAAAAGAGTAGTAAACGTCACCGAGCATGCGAGGGTCGCTCTGGTGTTTAATCCACACCTGGGATCAAAAGGTCTCTTGTTTATATAATGGATAGAACAGTCCATTTGGAGGGGGATTCTCCCAAAACACCCCCTCCCAAGCTGATTTCTCCGGATGTGAAAATCAGTAGTTCTTCCTTTTGGGACAGACCACCAAGAGGTCTGTGCGCTTCCTCTTTCTGCCGGAGCGTCTCGGTTTTGACACCCTTTTTGGAGAGTCTATGTCAAAACAGTCATACACAGTTTCAATCGCTTCACCGCTGTCCTGCGATGGTTCTTCTTGATCCCCGTAGAAGCGTTTCCTGATTTGATTCAGGTGCCTCTTATCTTGGAACTTTGGGCTCTAAATGATGTATGTAACATGGCCGATTCTTCGTAAAATATGCCCTATTCCCAAAAAGAAACGTTATTTCTAAAATCTCTAAAATACACGTTATCTCCGCTGTTAAACCCCGTTTCGTTGGCATTGTAGAGGTTTTGTTGTGTACTATGTGTTTGGGTAGCAGTTTATCAAATACGGAATTTGTTTTCCGTCAAAACATGATTTCTGTTGAGGATCCCTCATCTGGTTTGTTCGGATTTCTCGTGATTCTGTAAACCTGCAGAAATTACTGAAGGGCCTTTTCTGTCGGTGTACCGGGCGCCATTTTTAATGCTCTTTTAAGCGTATCGACGAAGCGTTCCGCCTGGTCGTTGCTTCTGGCGTGGTACTGGGGTGTCGTAATATGCTTAACTTGATACATCTCGCAGAATGAACTCTGTCGAGGTGAACTGTGTAGCGTTGTCGCTAACAAGACAGTCTACAACCCCAAACCGACCAAACAATTCCAATAAAAAATTTGTCGTTGCCGTGGTTGTTTTTTTTTTTTTGTTTTTGTTTTTGCATCCTAGTACCTCTGGCCATTTAGAATAAGAGTCAACTACTATCAGGTACTAAAAATCCTCCACAGGTCCCGCATAATCGATGTGGATCCTCGACCATGCTTGTTCAGCCTTATGCCAAGGTTTATATGTTATCAGTGGTGCTTTTGCATCTGTTCACCATGTCGGTAATATCTTGGTCCATAGCTGGCCAATAAACAAAACTTCTCATTAGGCTTTTCATTCTGTTTATTCCTGGATGCCCCATGCGAAAATTCCTGAGAATTCTTTTTGAAGGGTTTGGGGGATGACAACCCTTTCACTGTATAATAGTATTTCGTCGCAACCAGAAACAAATGTATGAACTGGTGTCACCCAGTGCTAATTTTTGCTTCGTGTTTTGAATAAAATTGTCATTTATGGATTCTGACTTAATTCCCTGAAGTGTGACCGACAGTTCGCAGATAATATTGTTTATCATGGTTTTTACATCACTATTAATACGTAGTGCCGCGATTACTGAATCTTCAAGAGGTTCTATTTTGGCAGAAATCAGTCTCGATAGACCGTCTACATGAGGGGAGAAACTGAATTGTAAAATTATAGCAGAATAGTTCCCATCTTAATAGTCGGTTCGCAGTGAATGTTGGATGTCCTTTTTTGGATCTAAAAATGGATAGTTACGGCTTTTTGTAGAAAAAAAAATGTCTTCCGTACAAGAACCGGTGGAATTTTTAAACTGCAAATATAATTACTAGGGACTCTTTCTCGATCTGAGAATAATTATTTTTCCGCTGGCAAGAGAGTCCGTGATGCGAAAGCAATAAGCTGTTTCGAGCTATCCGGCATTCGATGTAGCATGCACGCCCCAACGCCATATTGACTAGCGTCGCTAGCTACGATTATGTCCAACTGCGTGTTAAAATGCGCTAGGAATAGTTTTGAAGTCAGGATTCTTCTTATTTCTTGGAATGATGTCTGGCAATCTTCTCGCCACTCCCAAGCCTTATCCTTTTTCAGCAATTCATTAAGTGGTGCGCGCAATTTTGTGCATATTTAGGATGAACCCCTTGCTGGAATATTGCGGGTGCCACGTTGACACCAAACGCGAGTCTTTCGTATCTGTACAAACACCGATGAGTATAAATACAGAGGTTAGCGCTTTTGTCGTTTACTGGAATCTGTAGGTAAGCGTCGCTTAGGTCGATCTTAGAAAAAACCTTGCTGCCATTTAATTTCGTGAGCACTTCTTCTGGACTAGGTAATGGATAGTGAAAATCTTCTAAGGACCCGTTGAGCCCAGTCGCGAAGTCGGCGCAAACGCGAATTTACCCGGACCTTTTCTTTACATAAACTGCCGGAGCAGCCCACTCACTATATTCAAGTTTACCCAGTATACTGATGCTTACTAGTCTGTCTAGTTCCTGATTTATTTTGCTCAGGGAAGCGAACGGGGCATTACGTTTCTTTTTAAACACCAGTTGTGTGCCAGGTTTCAACTTAAAATCTGCGGCCATTTTTGTACATCTCCCCAGGCCAGGAGTAAATACGTTTGTGAATTCTTTTTTAAAACAAGTTATAAGTTTATCCGTTTCTGCTGGGCAGGTATCTATTTTCTTGCTGAATGTGCATATAGGAAGATCCCAGAGACGAAACTCCTCCATGCTGTCAGAACTGAACAGGTTTTCACTATCTTTTAGCACATAAAATTTTTGTTTTTTTGTTCCCCCCACACCGTAAAATTACGTTTGTATTTCACATTCAAAATGAATTTTTGTACCATTAACGGCCGTCGCCGTTCTGTTAGTTTTTAACATAGTCGGCTTTCGTAATATTTTCCACGTTTTGAGATTTATTATTGAAAGATCCGATCCACTGTCTAATTTGAATTTAATAGCCTTGCCGAAAATGTAAGCCGTTACTTATTTGCGTAGATTTTCATCTACGACGTCCTTAGTTCTGGTTTGACGTACACGGCTTCTATTCTGAGTTTTCCTAGAGTGCGAACTTTTATGACCGATCTTATTGCATAAATGGCGTCTTTTTGTTAAAAATGGGCAATCCCTTACCCAATGTATTCCATCATATCTGAAACAAGCGCTCGATGCTTTTAGTTTTTCTGAGTTTCGATGGTTAGTGTCTGTGTGCCATTTTGACGGGTTTTTCTTAGTTACATTTCATATTCGCGATGCCTGCTTCGATATTTCTTGCATCTTTTTTTTATAATTTCTACTATTTGATAATTCTAAGTCAATTTTAGGAGTGTTAAGTTCGGTTCATTTTCTAATTTTGTAAGGACTCTGCGCCTGATTTCCGCATCTTTTCCAGAGGTTAACCCTTGCTCAAACACAAGACATTTAAAATTGTCTGCTGTTAGTTTAGACAACTTAAAGTCATCACAGTGTTTGTTCACTACAGCTGCGTAGGTGGCAAAAATCGTCATTATCGTCTTTTACCATATTCAAACATCTCCAACACTTATGAAAAAGATACGTTTTCGGCGAGAAAAGTTCTGTTAACAAATTTACCGTCTCATTCAATGATAAATGTGCTGTTTTCCGAGGCAAGATGTAATCCACGAATTTATCATGCTCAGCCGTTTCCAATTTTCGTAGCAGAAATCTGGTTTTCTTTTGATCAGCACAGTTGCTGCAGTCAATATTAAAAAAAAATCTTCATAACGCCGAAAATACGCTGCGGATGATTTTGCCTCTTCCTCGTATTTAAAATTGTTTATCGCGGCCCATATTGTATTCTGAGGACATGTTGAATTGCTTTCCGCGTTCGCATTATTCTTAACAATTTCTATAAGCAATTCCTCTGTTCGTAATTGACGTTCGGCTAAGTGTTTTGGAACTTTCTTTTGCTGTTCTCTGATTAGTATTTGACATTCCGCTAACTGTTTTTGAACTTGCCTTTGCTGTTCTTCGAATCGCATTTGACGTTCAGTCTAGTATTTTTTTCGGATTGTGACTGACGTTTTGCGGCATCGATATGCAACATGGTCAAATGTTCTAACGCTACTTTCAATGCGTCCATTTTGCTTTGTCAGCATTAGCAATTTCAAAACGTTCGCTGAATTTTACAAAACCTTTTTATTATTTCTTATTTCTTCCTCCAGACAATAAAACAAACAGAAAAAACATAAATATATAAAAAGTGCATCGTCTAAAGGAAAAAAACAAGTGTATACTTTTCTCCAGAGAAAAAAATAACGCCCGATTTTAACAGCGAAAACCACAAGTGACGAATTCTTTTTCCCAAAGTATAAAAATTTACCGCGACAAACCTTTTTCTTTTTGCAAAAGTACAGCGCTATCTTTGAAAGTCGTGACGAACTATTTTTCTTTTCAACCCTTTTTTCTGTAATGATCTGCGTTTTATTTTTTTAGTTACCGTAAACCTTTCAGTTGCAAGTGTTATGTTAGACACTTCCTTAGGCTTGATAACATTTGAGTCCGACGTCGTTAGTATTTTTAGAACACTATTTCAACGCGAGTATTTTTTTTCAATGTCGTTACTGGTTTCGATTTTAGTATGCTCTTTTAATTCAATGACGTCAGTGTTTAGTTTTTTAGAACACTGTTTTTAAACGTGAGTACGTTCTTCGAATCCAATGTCGCCAGTGTTATTGCTTGCAATAAGCCACAAAGAAAACAAAACAACGGAATAGAGTTTAAACAATGTATTGCTGGAACAACAACATATAAAGGTTACATCTGAAAAAAGCAGTAAACGTCACCGAGCAGGCGAGGGTCGCTCTGGTGTTTAATCCACAGCTGGGATCAAAAGGTCTATGGTTTATATAATTGATAGAACAGTCCATTTGGAGGGTAATTTCCCCCACAACATATTCATAACTATAAAGGAAAAGTGCTTAAACCGTTCGATGTTTCTAGTTTGGTAAATTCCTAATATGCATTTATGACGATGAGAGAAACTACTGGAGTAGAATGCTGTCTTACATCTAGGGATATCTACTGTGTAGGGGTGGGATTTAGTTGCTTGTTGTGTTTGTCGGGGTATTTACGTCATAGGGGCACAAGTGTTTGCAGTTCGTCAGAGCATTCACCATTAAAATACTTGTAGAACAGGCAGAGGGATGCAACATTTAGTCGATGGGACAGAGGCTGAAGCTTAAATGACAGTTCAGGACCTATCAGGTTGGCGACTCTCTTTTGGACCTTGTCGAGAGACTAGTAGCACATGCACCAGTCAAAATATGACAACAATACTTCATACATGGGCGACTGGTGGTCTTAGAGAGGTAAAGGATACTTTGAGGCGTAAGTAGTTTTCTAGCACGGTAGAGAGAGCCTACCTTCTTTGCAGCAGCCTTGGCAATGCTCTCAATGTATCCATTCCAGTTCATGTTTCCTGTCAACGTATGCCGACGATTTTAAAGGACATACTTTTAGATAATGTGTTCTTGGCCGTTGCTATTGGTGGTAGAGAAGGTTTCTTGTAATTATTTAAGTAATCAGGTTTAGTCTTGGCAGCATTGAATGTGACCATTCAATTTTGTCCCCATTCCACTACAGGATGGAGGTAATCCTCTAGTGTTTCTGCGATTTCCTTAAATATGTGTTCATTTGTTTTCCTGTCGTGCCTGTTATAGAGCGTAGTGTCATCAGCATATATACCCATCTCAGAGATTGTCAGTTTTATACCATTTATGTTTATTTGTACTTAGTGCTTTCATTAAGGATTTTAATAATATTATGTACTTTTATTATCATTTCTATGGCTTAACAGCCTCCATACAGCAGTTTTAATTTATATTTTTTAAATTATTATGCAAGGAATTGATCAGAAAATATGTTTTCCGATGGAATTTAGGAATTTCTTGTCATGTTTTGTTGTTAGTATCTGATATAGCGCGGAGCAAGAAATATATATTCATTTTCCGTCTATTTCCAATATTATTAGAGTAATTAATATCTTGGTACTTATACTTAATTTTGACATTATGAAACTTGCTATTTCCAGAGCTATCTTGTAAATATTGCTTGATTATTAAATATATTTTTGTAGCTAGAATAATTGCTCAGCCTACGTTTGATAGAGATTTATTTTTACGATGGATAGAGTGTGATTGGATTTTGCGTAGCGTTACCATTTAAATATGAAAAATGTTTAAAAAGAAAAGGACCGGCCGACGTTTGTTAACATTTTAATAAGTTCTGTTCATGCGCATTTTTCCTACCGAGATAAAGTACAAACTCAATTGAAAACCAAGCAAATGGTGGCATCTCTTCTCTCTAATACATATTACACATAGAAGCGATGTTGCTAGACATTCTCTACTCTCTGACCTCTGTCATAGCAGATGTTCGACTAAGCTTTTCCAGAGTTTTTCGTGTTGGCATTTTATTGATATTAAACACATGGAAATCTAGTCTGCCTCGAAATAATCTCTTCCGGCTGCAATTTACTTTGACATGCTCACACAAGAGGATTTCATGAACCCTTGCAGAAGTTGTTGAAGACACTCGTCACTGCCTCTTTATCTCCTACATTGCCTCATAACGACAGAATCTAAGGTTTTCTATTAAGCCTAGGTAATGACCAAAAGTCACAAGGAGCAAGGTTTGGACTACAAGGAGGGTGAGAAACTGTCTTGATACCCATCTTTGTTTGTGACAAGGATGGAGCACCCTTGAGACAAACTTTCCACAAATTTTCCGCATCTTCAGTTCCTCGCGAATGTGTCTACAGTTCCTAAACTATGCACTTATAGTCCCTATAGAAACACGACGGTCCTTCCCCATTATTTTTATAGAAACACGACGGTCCTTCCCCATTATTTTTATAGAAACACGACGGTCCTTCCCCATTATTTTTATAGAAACACGACGGTCATTCCCCATTATTTTATAGAAACACGACGGTCCTTCCCCATTATTTTTATAGAAACACGACGGTCCTTCCCCATTATTTTTATAGAAACACGACGGTCCTTCCCCATTATTTTTATAGAAACACGACGGTCCCTCCCCATTATTTCTATAGAAGCACGATGGTCCTTTCCCTTTATTTTGCCAATCAACTCTGGTGTTCTGCCTTCCTCACTCCTCCCACACCTACCATCATCCTTCATAAACTCCCTGCCTTCCTCGAATCTTTTATGCCACTCAAACACTGACGCTCGGGTAATACAAGATGGTCCAAAAGCAGTTTCAAGCATCCCATACATTTCTGACGCATCTTTTCCAGTTTTAAAGAGAATTTTTTCATATCGTTCTTCTAAAGTGTCTGCACGTCAAGATTGTAATTTTTAAATTCACCAGTTGTGACAATCAGGGTAATGTAAGATATATACCAATTCCTGTTGTAACTATTTCTTTGAATCTGAAATCATAAAATTGGTCAGTTACTTCGTAAGATGTATAGCAATAACATACTGAATTTTCAGGTCTCTACGACAATTTTAAATTCCTGGACAAAAAAAAAATGTCTAGAAACCTATTGAAGATACGTCGTATACCACCGTCTATGTGATACTTATTTAACAGCTATCCTCAACTAGATCCTTGACCTTGATAAGTTGTGAAACCTTAATAAACAAAGATACATATCGCGCGATCAAAATATTATTTAAAGTGACACCAGACATAGCGACCAGCCGACCGACCGAGCGTCGCATGTGGATCCGTGGATGCATTTACTACCTCTTATCAGCTTCGTTGTTATGTATGGGTCTTGCTGGATATCTGTCGTACATAATCATTCTAGATTTGCCTCCCAATATTTCCAGGTACCGCTAGCAAAAATAGGCAGTTATAAAAGAAGAAACTCTCTGTGTCTGCGGAGGAGGGTAAAGAGGAGCTCTGTGGCCTAATAATAAATGTTGTTTACCCTTATTTATCTTATCAGAGTTTTGTCTGTTAACAGCTCCGTCGGCGATGAGTGAAGCGATACCCATCCCCCTTTTTGAGGCGGGGTGAGTTTTTTTTTTTTTAAATCTCTGTTCGCGGCATATTGTTATCCAAAGTAAACGAATTCCAGTTTTTAAATTGAAACAATAAAAATACTATTTACAAAAAAATCAAAAAATCTCTTCGTTTGTACAACATATTCTCCTACGTCTCTGATTAATTTTATGAAAATAATACACACACACACACAAAAAAAAAATGAAACCATATAAATAACATAAAATAACTGTTAATGCGGCTGACTGGTCACTCTCCGAAAACGTCGCATCGGCATAGCGGTAGATTACATAAGCAACCGAAACATGCTGAAGCGAAGACTGTCGGACGACTAGTTCAAAATGCGGTCCTATTTCCCCTATGTTCATAATTAAATTTATTTAGAAAGCCATTCTTAACGTAGGCAAAAGAGTACTTCACGTTCAGATTACTGTAATGTTAAACACATGTTAACATGTAGACAATATGGCAAAGGAGCAAAGACAAGGCAAGAGTTCGACTCACTTTATTTCTAGTTAAAACAATCGGCATTTATTTACAGGTGCTTTCCAAATTAACGCCTTGCCTCCTGTTCAAACGCATTCCCATAATGCAATGAGCTTAACAAGACTGCCGTGTCGGACACGTAGTACTCTGTTTTTGTCCGCCCATGCGTTTTATCCTGCCGCTCTTGCCCAAGTTTGAAACATGTCTATCTGTTCATCTCTAACCTCTAGGGTCTATTTTTTAAATATGTTTTCTTTCTTTCTCCCTTGCCTTGACGTCACCTCGCACACAGTATTTGCATGTGTAAGTTAATGCTGCTGTCATATGTGCGTTTGCGCCCTATTACATTATGTGTTGAAAGTAATTATAATTTTTTTTCTTGTTTAAATAAATTTCCTGTATTGGAACCTGTCTTCTGTCAGCTTATAAGCTTATATGCTTCTGTACCTTAAAGCTGCTTTCATAAAGCGTATTTGTCGGGGATTCGGTCGTAAAGACTATATGTACTCTTTTCTTTTCATTTTTAAAGTATACTCAATTATTTTATGTCATCCCATGATTACAAAGTCGTTTTAATGTCGTTTCCTGTTAAACTACGGTATTTACTTTTATCCCATTGTTTTTTAAGACCATTTGTTTTCAATTTTATATTATCTAACATAATCAAAGAAGAATTTTCTTTGTGTTTTTTATTATTAGCGTTCGTTATTTACCTATGTAAGTATGTCACTAGTATTTTTTCTTATTCGTTTACTTCGAAAAAGAAACAGGTTAAATAATTAAAATTAATACAGGGTGACCCCCAAAAAACAAATGACATTCAATTGTTTTTCTGAGCATTTTACAGTCAACAGAGAAAAAAAGGGCAAAGACCCTAGTATTTTGATGTAATGTTTTGAATATAAAATAACTAGTTATGACCAAAGTTTCATTTCATTCGGACAAAACACTAAGAAATGGGGCCTAATTAGAGTTGCGACCCGTTTTTTTTGGGGGGGGGTCACTCTGTATAATTATGTTAACGGTTCTTCTCTTGTCTGAAAACGATATTTACTTCATATTAAGTATCTATCGTCAATATGTAGATTAAGAAATTGCATAAAGGTATTTAGTATACGTTTCGTCGATAACCAAATTTATAACTGACATTTAAAAGAGTTTGTGTTGATGTAATATAAAATAATTCTATTCATCTGTTCATTTTCATGCATAACTCTTTTTGAAGATTCGACCTTAGCCTATAAGGTCGAAATCATTATTATCAATGACGATTTGGAGTCACAAAATTAAGATGTTTTTTTTATGAAACTTTGGGGTTTGTTTCTTTATGAATTTTCCTGTACGCTCTATTACATAAGTGAAGTGTATATTAAACACACACACACACACACACACACACACACACACACACACACACATATGTATATATATATGTATATACTCGTGAGCAAAAAAAATGGGCCAAACAAATTTTATATATTTTATTGCACTAAAAGCTATATTGAAGAAAGAACAATTGAACAAGGAAACTTAAACGAGACAAATAACACAGAACAAGACATTTACTTTAATAAATGCTTAGTATGGAATCGCATTCCCTTTTGATATCTTTAAGAGGTCAACCTTTTTAGACATGCTCTCAACCAAAGTGGAACACTGCAAAGAGGAGATGCTATTCCATTCGCTTTACAAAGCTTCCCACAGTTTGTCATTATTCAAAAAGTTCTTCCAGCTAATGCACGAGATATTATGGATCAAATATTCTAGATTGGGTTTAAATCGGGGCTTTGATCTTGCCAAAGTATCATATTAATTGAATTATCAGAAAACCATTTTCTTGTGACTTTAGCAGTGTATGAAGGGACATTATTATGTTGAAAAATAATGTTCTGGGTTATTCCCAGCTTCTGGATTCTTGGTAACAGTCCTGTTTCTAATATTCGAATGTATTCTTTTGCATTGATTGACTTCTCACATCTAATAAGTTCCCCAACTCCTATTGCAGTAATAGTTCCCCAGTCCATTATCTCTCTATTCCCGTGTTTAACTGTCGTTTTTATGCAACTTGGTGAAAATCTTTCTCCAGTTCTTCGATTGCACCGTTCGGGAGCATCGGGAGCATCACTAACAAGACAGAATCTTGATTTATCTAACCAGAAAACATTCCTAAACCAGTCTGTATCTTTCTTGCCATAAGACGAGAAAAATCTCTTTTTATAATTGATTTTCTTCTTAGATGAAAATGGCTTCTTTGCTCACCTTTTAGAAGAAAATCCCATTCCCTTCATTAGTCTAGATATTGTATATATAGAAAGATAATTTCCTGCCTGTTTTCATTCAATACTTTAAAACAATTAATTTAAGTTGGTGGCCATCCTTCAAAGTGGATGATTTAGA
This sequence comes from Euprymna scolopes, assembly GCF_053919585.1. Lineage (NCBI taxonomy): Eukaryota > Metazoa > Mollusca > Cephalopoda > Sepiida > Sepiolidae > Euprymna > Euprymna scolopes. The sequence goes on along the minus strand of NC_136490.1, from coordinate 23,282,883 downwards.
GCGACCAGATACAGATTTCCCTTTTTCGACTTCGAACCTTCGACCAATTTGCTTCACTACAGAAAGAGATGTTTTCACATTTTCTTTTCTTAAAATATCAAAAATCTGCTTGTAAATCATTTTCGACTGCGTTAACTCTGCATTCGATGTTCTGTATCCTCGCCAAGATGCGGTATTTCCATTTTTAGGATTCATTTTTCCACTTATTATTATATGCTATAATAATAATGATATGCAAAATAGAGCATTTCAGTTAAAATTAACAAAAATTCATAGAAAAATATTGAAAAATCGATTTCTTCCTTATTTCACGCTGGGCCCATTTTTTTTTTTTTTTTTTTGCTCATGGGTGTATATATATATATATATATATATATATATATATATATATATATATAAGAGTGGTCATGTGCATGAGGATTCGTCTCTACCAAACTACTCTGTCAAATTTCTATCTACCTACTTTAAACTTGATATATAGGATATTTGGAGCTGTGGAGCTAATTTAATTTGGTTTTTAGCCGGAAAAAGATTGTAAAGAAAAATTAGCAAACGTAAGTTGATTAAATGCGTATCTTCTACGTATGTGAAACTATATATTCATACACTTAATTACTTTATTTGTTAAGTTTTGATATTAACTTTCCCTTGGCTTAACTGCTATAATGATGGAAAGTTATGTTTGGGTTTCGATTCTAGCTGATGGCTTACAAGATTTTTTTTGTTTTAATTTTAAAATAATTATTATATATTTGGTACAATATAATAATCAATAGAGAATTTTTACTACAGGCTGAAACGATAAAATTGTCGCCCTAGAACAAACGACATGTTTCCATTTCCGTTTGATGAAAACATACTTTTTTGTTGCAGATCATTTACTAGTCGGACAGTTGTATACAAATCCCAAGAGTGATAAAAGCCTTCTATCATGTCTGAAAGTAACACAATGTTCAACGAGCGAGATCGGGGCTACAGTGCTGAACAACTCATACTCTCTACTAAGTTATGACAACACGGCCATTGCCAGCACCGTTAAAATACAAATCTGAACGAGTCAATGCTTTAGGGCACAGCTACACGAAATCTCCGGCCACGGTTATGCTGTTTGGTGTGGTTTCAAGTGAGGGTCACATCATGCCACCTCACATTTTCGAAGTCAGTTTGAAAGTCAACAACAAAGTGTACCTGAATGTGTTGAAGAGTGTGGTGATCTCCTGGTGCAATCAAGTGGCCGCTGGCAGACCCTAGGTGTGACAGCCGGATTTGGCTCCGGCCCACATGTCCAAAGAGACCCAGGCTTAGCTTCAGAAGGAATGCTACGAGTTTGTACTCTTCTCTCACTGGGCCAAGTCCTCTCCCGACTTGAACCCACTGTACTACTTTATTTGGTCATACGTCGAGAACATCACCAACAGAACCTCCCACAACCCTAAAGCCAGCCTGGTCGTCGCCATCCGCCAAGTATTCGCCTAGCTCTTGCCGGCATTTGTAGAAAAGGCATACTCTCAGTTCTGAACCCGTATCGAAGTGGGGATTAGGGCTGGAAGCGATTTACATTGAATAGATATCAAGAAAAGATAAAACATGGACGAGATATACGCCCCGATTGGTCAGATGTTGAAATCTCAAATAAGGGTGATTCGTCTTTTGTGTTTTAATGTTATTTATGTATATTTGTCTCCCCTCGTGTACTGTATTTAAATGTACATGCAGGACGAACTCTAGATCAGAAGGCCACAACGTTAGACATACATAGACGAACACACATGTATACACACTCGCATACAATCTCACCACTATAGAAACTCATAAATATAAACACGATGTTGTACGGACGCCAACAACACAATATTTTCATCATAAGATCAGAATATTTTGCTCGGTGTAACCTCCGACTTTGTTTAGTTATGTTTAGCTGAACTCCATAAAAATGTTTTCCAACTTCACGAGGAAAGCATTCGCAATTGCAGGTTGTTGTTGTTGTTGTTTTTTTTTGTTGTTGTTGTTTTTTTTTGTTTGTTTTTTTTTTGTTTTTTTTTGCCCGCACTTCAACCACTGGAAGAGTGTTACTTCAACGTAAATTTCCTTATCCGTTATGCTACGGGTCTTTGGTTTTATACGAAGTAGAAATATGAGGACATGGAAAACAAACATCATTTAAATCATTATGTATTCTGCAAGAATTTATCAGGGAGAGCAATTCTGTAACATTATTGTCCCGACCATCTACCATAAAATGGTAAACGTAATAGTTTGATAAAAGAACCAGTTCTTCTGATTTGAATCGAAAAGTTATTACAAATCGTCTTCAACCTCTTTTAATCAATGGAGCTACATAAAGAGTTTAAGATTCATGCAACGCAAGTTCCACATCGTCCAATTCTTTTAAAACGGCGCACGAAGATTTCCCTTGGCCTAGTCTTACGGAGTAGGTCACGATAAACAGTAAGAAGAAACGCTTTCATATCAATAACTCTCTCGTTTAGCAGCTTATCAGCTGTTTCTATGCTTTATGGCATTGGTGTCACGAGATGAATGTCGGTACATCAACACTCTAGATTCCCCTGTTAATATTTCGACGCCTTGTCTACACAGATAGACACAATCAAGGGAAGTAACTCATCCAAGCTAAAGATAATATTACAAGTTACAAATAACATCTTTGTGGTCCAATAGAAATCTCTTTTTATCTTAGCAATAGTGTTGATTTTTTTTTTATTTATTGGTGATGACTGACTCAATTTTTCTGTTCGTTTTTATACATAGTTTTCGTTCGATGCTGCCGTATTGTATCAAGAATACGGGTTACTAAATGTAAGAACATTATTAAATTATATGGACTCTCAGAATCAGTGGAAATTGCACAGTAGCTGAAAAGTTTTAGAACACATTATAAAAAAAATTAGCAACAAATAAAACAAGATTAATAACAATGAATTGAAAACAAATGTTTAGTCATTTTTAACCTTTTGAAGCTAAAAAGAATTAATTTCTCAATGAAAATTCAATACAAAACACCTTCCTTTTTTCTGAAAATTTTTTTATATAAATTATAAAAGAAGAAATACCCGTTCGCTTGCACATTTTTGTTTAAATTTTAAAAAGAATAATAAAAAGAACTTACAGTCTCCTCTCAACATATCATTTTTAATTATGAAATAAAATAGCCAATTTGAAACCGTTAATAGGCAGCCATGTTTGTTTGTTTTTGTTTTTTTTTTAATTTTTGGATACGAAATGTTTTTAATGGTTTAAACTGAGAAAGAACCATTATAGAGGAAAGTAATCTGTTTCTCATTAATTAATGTTTGCGATGTTTTTTGTGACACGTGACGTCGGAGAAAATATTAATATTTAAATTATAATTCCATGACTATCGCGATAAATAATAACAGTATAAAAAATTATCAATCCCTAATTTTATCTTTGTGTCCTCACATTCCAAGGAGGTTAATTGCTATGAATTGATAAAAAAAAATTCTATTCCCGATATATATATATAAAGTAGGGGATCGTTTGTTTGTCCGTATTCCGCTACGTGTGTTCATGATTAAAATGTACGGAGTGGCAATGGTCCAGATGTTACCCAAGTGAACTGACAACAGTTTTTATACCATTTGGAATCATGCTTGTACCATATACGCTCTAATATCCCTATAAATGTTTGCTTAGTCCATTTTGTAAGTATCTAGTTCATAGTAGAAGTGGAAAATAATACTGGGTGTAGAATCGAACCGGTAAATAATATTGGGTGTTGAATCGAACCGGTAAAAGTTGTCTCATAACGATGAAGGAATTGACATTTTATAGAAATGGGCACATCTGAACACCAAAGAGAACCCGACCGAAATTTAGATCGTCAGCAGCGTAGTCAGAGATATGTAGGCATTTGCTTTGTTGTAAATAAGATACCTGCTAATTGTTGAATTTACTGCTTGCTAAACGATTCTTCCTGCCATTTTGCAATACCGCATCAAGTTGACCTACCTATAGGGAAATTTGGCTGAGTTGTGTTCGTTTCGTTTCAAAATATGCATTACTTTATTTTCATTTTTGTACGGAAATGAAACGAAACATTTCGCATCGTTTCGTTTCGTTCATTTTTTTGTTTTTCTTCGTATATCTATATATCTATATGTAGTTAATAAAAACCAGAATGCAGCAACATGTACGATAGTTTTACAGAAAAACATGAAACATGAAAAGTTATAATTAGGGCAACCACAAAAATTGCATTTATTAATGAGGTGAAATACTGTGGTAAAGTAATTATACAATAGACTTCATAAATCAATCAAATTATTTAAACTGCACGTTATACGAACGGTCAATGAGCATTAATTGCAATATTTAGATTGCCTTAATAATTTTAAAACGAACGAAATGAAACTTTATTGAAACCAAACGAAACGAAGGAAACATTTGTTTTTTTTTGTAAAATTTTGCTACGAAAGAATCGACCCATACATGGACTCTTCTAGCTACCCCCTTTATTTCCCTGCTAAATTTCAGTCATATAGTTGCCAAAATATAATAAAGAATATACTGGTTGTAGTGATGTTGTACTGCTGTGACAAATAAATCGCGAGTTGATTTCTTATAAAACCAAAAAGAATTGCGTACAAAAAAAGCAACCCTGAGGGTGAAGAAATTAATGTTTTTAGCCAATTTTTCGGTATTTGTCGTCTGAAGGGTCAGGCTTCAATACGATACTGATGCTGTAAAAATCTGTCGCCTCTGTCGAAAGTTTAAGGCAGACATTCAAACATACATACATACATAGGTTTATATATTTGTAGCTCACATTTTCGGCCCAAACCGATTAAAAAGCTTTCCCTATCTCTGAATACCCTTTATGTAAAATTTCAAATGTTTAGACCAGAAATTGTCTGAGTAATTTAGTAGAAATAGGTGAGGTCAATTTTTAAAAAAGTTTTGACCCCTATTATAACTCCTTAACATTTATTGTTTTGGGCTCAAATCAAGTTATTAAGTTAAATCCATGTCCAAGGAAACTATATTTAAAATTTCAAGTGTTTAGACCAAAAATTGCCGGAGGAGTTTGGTAGAGTTTTCAAAGGTCGAATCGTTGAACTTTGACTTCTTAACAGCCAAATTTCTGGCCGAAAATTGATTACAAAGATTTTCCCAAATCTCAGTACATGTATATCAAATTTCGAGTCTCTAGACTGAAAATTGGCAGGGTTATTGCATAGGAAAATGTACACAGACAAAGACAGAGACACATACACACACAGACAGACAGACAACAGACACTTTCACTTTTATAGATATATAGATAATCACCCAACCTATGTTAGTTAAAACTTCATCTTTTTTATATTCCACCGCCCCTAACCTTGACTCAAACGCTATTACTTACCAATAAATTTATAACCGTTTCCCTTTCATTTTATTACTCTTAAAAATTATAAATTTATTACTTTATAATTATAAATCTATAATTGTTTCACCTATTATTATAGATAAAAAGTCCTAATATTAATATTATCGGCGCATCTTAAATAGGGCGCATCTTGACTAATCTGTCCCCGCTGCCGAGATTTGTAGACACTTTGACCAATTACTGACTTTGGTGACTTTCCCAAGCCGCACCTGGTTTCTATTTCAGAACCCTTTATGACATGCTGATACTATATCTTTCCGTTATTTTATCCTTTTCTATCTCCTCTTTTTCTTTTGTCATATTTCCCCTTTTTTATCTTATCGTATTTAACAAACAACTTCTTGACATCGTCAATCTCATTTCTTTCATTCTCTCTTTTTTAATCCTAATTTTTATTTATTTATTTCTCCCAATCACTTTTCCTTCTTTTTTCTCTCTCCTCCCTCTCTCTCCTCTCTATTCATTGCTCCAACTTTTGGTTTTGAATATCCATATGTAATCAAAAATTTGTTTCTTATAATTTATTTTGGCTTAAATTGTCTGACGACATGGGCTTTATAATTTGTTTTTCCTGTCTATAGAAACAATCTTGTAATGATTTAAGCAAACACTCGAGGTTGACATAATACGGACACAGACACACAGACATACAGTAATATATATATATATATAGTTATATATATATATATTATATATATATATATATATATACAGTATAACTCCTATAATTTGAACATTCGCTTCGTTCAAATTAGAGGATGCTGCTCAAGTTTCGTGATAAAAAATGTGCTGCAGTTAAGTTTAATTTTCTCAGAATTAAGAAATAGTAAATGAAATTCAGTGCTATATGATACTTCAAGTATATTTTAAGTTGAGTTTACGATATATTGCAAGTAAGAATTGTTAAATATTATTACCAGGAACAAAAACATTGAAAATAAATTAAATCTGCTCTTACTTGTTCGGTATTTATTACCTAAGTTATCATCTACAGAAATCATACATTTATGTAAAATACAGTTTGTTTAGTTATTCATTGAATGAGTCTCATTGCAGTTTCTATTTTCATCGATTGAACTCTCGGGCGCTGCCATTGTATTCCGTAAGCTATCACGAAAATCTACAATTTCTTAGTTCTGTAGCTTCTTTATGATTATATCTATTCGAAGTGACATTGCTTGCAAAACATAGTTGTCACTAAAGTAAGGACTTTTTTTCTAGAAATTTTATAACCGTCTCCATAGACTTTTCTGCATCATCCCATGATATTGCTTCATCAGTGTTCTTGGTTATTTACATTAGGGTCAAGAGAATGGGAGCTGTCGCTATTTTCATCACCATTACTGCCTTCGGAATATCGATCAGTAGTTTCCTCATCTTGTTGCACCCACATTTCAAGATCATTTGCATTAAGTGATTTAAGAACAGCGTGGTTGGTCGGTAAACGTTTGGTTTCAAGAACTTTTTTCTAGACCAAATGTATTCTCTGATACTTTCAGTTCAGAAGCCTTTGGCGCTGGGTATAATTTGCCCCATGCTTTTGTTAATGTGCTTGCTCGAACTTGATTCCATGCACTTGCGAGAGAAAATATGGCATCTTTGATAGAAAAATGGCGTTGAAAATCGCTTATACTCACGGTACTATTTATCATATTCATCATGAAATCATTTCTGTAGAAACATTTTAAGTTGTAAATAATCCCTTGATTCATAGGTTGGATGAGAGAAGTCACATTAGATGGTAAGTAGCACACAAAAATATTCCCGCAAGATGACACTAGTTCTGACTCAGGAGGATGTGATCTACAATTGTCCAACAGAAGCAAGCACTTTGAATCAGATTTACCTAATTGAAGAAAACGCCTCTGGACAACTGGCACAAATTCTTGCAAAAAAACATTTTTTAAACAAGTGCTGTTTCCTCCATCCATTTCGTAAAGAATAATAGGATACTGGCAAAGGTGAAACTCTTTTCAATGATCGGGGACACTTTGATTTGCCGACGACAAGAAGCTTAAGTTTATGAGTTTCAGAAGCATTAGCGCGTACCATTACTGTTAGTCTTTCTTTATTTAATTTGAATCCTTTTATTTTATGCTCCTCGGATCCGGCTAATGTTTTTGTAGGTAAGCACTTCCAATTTACGCCACTTTCATCAGCGTTGTAAACATCCTCTGGTGTTAAACCATAATCGGCAATTATCGTCTTGAATTTGTCACAATAATTTGATGCTGCATGTGTATCAGCAGACCGTTGTTCGCCTGACATTGTTAATTGTCTTATACCATGTCTACTCTTAAAGCCCCTAAGCCAGCCTTCACTGAATACGATATCTTCTGCGATATTCAACTCTTCCTTAAGATATTTTGCTTTAGCAATTAACATGAGCCCAGATATTGCTACACCTTCATTGCGTTTTGCTACAAACCACTCATGCAATATTCGATCGAATTCAATTTGCTTTGGTTTGCGAAGACTCCTTCTTTTGACATGTCTTTTATTTGAAGTGAAAGGAGTAGCCTTCAATATTTCCTCCTTTTTCTTTTTGATGTAAAACAGTGTACTTCTCCCAATCTTATAATCTCTCAACATAACGCTATTTTCAACTCCAACATCTAATTTTTCTATAATTTGACGTTTTTCGAGTAAAGTCAGTGTCACTTGTTTTCTTTTAGAGTTGCAAGCCATTGTAATGGGTTGTTTTACACGATTTTAACTATAGCAATCTGAAAAAAATGTGCAGTTAGTGCAAATTAATTATCAATAGCTAATCTACATTAATTACATAGTGCCAATATTAACATTTCTGCGCAATATCTGACTAAACCATATAAACAGTTGTACTGCAACTCCGCATCAAATATGCTAATACAAGTTCAATGACGAGACAGTTCAAGTTAGAGAAAGTCTAAATTTAGAGGAAGTTCAAATAAACGGCGTTTTACTGTATATATATAAATAATTGACAAAAGATGTATATTTGAAATTTCAATATATTGTTATCTTACCGTTTATTTTATTTTTTTATTTTTTGTATGCAAAAATGTTTAATTCTTAGCAGCAACTGCGTTTTATCGGAAGTAACAATCATATAATTATTATGTTATTTTTTTTTTATATTTTCCGCCCTGACTCATCAAAAGAATAAGAACTTATAAAATTTAAAAAATAATAATAATAATTTTAGCATGATTACATAAATCTGAAAAAATTCGCAGAGTGTGTGTGTATATTGTGTGTGTGTTTGTGTGTTAGTGTCTACGTGTATGTATATACCTCCTTCATTTTTTTTTCTTTTCTGTAATATAAACTATTTATATTATTTGTTAATGTGATTCTTGGCTATATACAAATACACTATTATCGTCCAAAAATAAGCACTGCCAAGGCCAGGGACCACGCACTGTTTATGATTTAGATTAGATTTTTAACAGTTGCCGATATTTATGAATCAATTCGTACATGAGCTCAACAATAAGTTAGTAAAACTTAACTACGAGGTGAAATGAGTCGTGAAAGTTATATTTTTGCTGAGTGAATATGCACCTTAGGGTTATATTTAAGTAAAATGGGATTGGAAAAAGCGTAAGCTTGAACTCTTGTTATGTAATTATGATTTCTTTCTAATAGATTAGCATTATAATGGGCAAAAGCTCTCAAGATTCTGTGTTAATGAGAGAGAAATGGTTGGCAATTGTAAAATGAAGATGAATTCGTTTTCAATGTATTTGAATATGGGATGACGTGAAACTTTATAGTAAAATATGGACATAAGGATGGTAGAAAGTAACTTCAACTTCCGTTACTTTGTCGTTTAGAAATTACAAGTCATGAACGATGTTTCTGACAAAGAGGGGATATTGCTGCTTTTGCCTTTGTATCTATTTATATAATACTTATCCTTGAGTAATATGTTGATATTGAATGGGAATTTTTCTCCTTATACCAAGTAGCTTTATGCTATGTATTAAGCGATTTCTATAGATCCATATCGATTTTCATAGATCCATATCGATTTTCATAGATATTATAAAATGATTATTCGCAAGTTTTCTTGCTTACACTTTGGAATCATCCTTCAACCCTTGTGATAGACTTGAACCATGACGTCTTTTGTTGGATATATGGTTCAGTTTGCTCCTATGAGATGCACTTCTCAGGCATTACCTTTTCCTCTTGTGCGTGTGTGCACGTGTGTGTGTGTGTGTGTGTGTGTGTGTGTGTGTGTGTGTGTGTGTAGTTTAATTCCGATTGTCTTCTAACTCGGCACCATTACGAGAGAATGCAGTTGAATCTTTCCCAGTCAAATTATACTCGACTGGGGTGCATTTAACCGACGCATGTGTACTAATACTAAAACCTGAACAGTAATGAGCTAAAACATCGGGGTTCGCCTCTCGGTGAAGTCATACCAAAAACATAAAAAATTATATTTGAGTCTCCCTTGCTAAAAATTGGGCATAAAAAAAGGTAGGATGAAAGGTAAGTGGGGTAACACTAAGAATATAGTGGCACCCTCCCCTACACCTAGCTGTAGCAGCTCACGAAAAAGGATCCTTCAGGTCGTCCTCGACTAAACTCGGCTACATAGCTTAGAAGGCCTGTACTATATCTAGAGTCAACAATTCGACTGCATTTTCGCATTATCGTGAATATGTAATATATTATGTTTATCAACTTTACAGCGTAACATTTGTAATAATATTCAATTAAAAACTATTCACTAAATACTAGGTAAACTTGTCGAAATTTCACAACATCTTTTATATGCCATATATTACAGCTGGACATTCTGTGGGCGTTCGCCGGGATATTATTGTAGCCCTTTTGTTAAAACTGTAAAAGTATTTATCTTAGTAGTCTGGTTAATGTAGTGTTAGAATATATTTCATTATTACGGTTTATCTATAATATCCCTATGAGAGTCTGTGACATATTTTCATTTTAAGGACGCCAAGCCCGAACGGAAACCCCACGATATCATTATGTTATCTTTAGACGGAACAGATACTATCCTTGGATCCTAGCCAGAAAACTAAGAAAGTGTATTTTAGTTTCATGTACGGTCCAAAAGCGACAACATTTTTTTTATTTTAATGTTTTTTTTTTCCTGTTGTGTGTGTTTTGTTAAATTGCGTCTTCGATGATCGGGAGATCCTATTTATTAAAAAGTAGAATAGAAGATGATAACATACTATGGACATTAAATTAGCGTATTTATATACTAATTTAATGTTCCTAGTATGGTATCACCTTCTGTTCTCCTTTTTAATAAATAGGATTTCTTATTGAATTTTATAATCTGGAAACGGTCATACACGACGTACGCATATTAAGCGTCGTGCGGTATTATGGTTTTTAAAGTAACATGGTAATTTACGCTTAGCTGTTGAAGGAATGAACGTTTGACTCTGTTTCAATCATATTATACCGAAATAAAAGATGGCTTCTATAAAATATGGCTGTTAAACAAGTTGGTACCTATGAAGGCTGTAGCGACGCAGAAAAAAACGGAACGTGGAAAAAAAAAATTATAAACAGTTAAAGAAAATGGCAGACATACGTTGGGTTACGAATCTGTAAAAAAACTTCTTTTTTTTAATAAAAAAGATCTTCCACGTGTCAATCAGTAAATAAGGAATTTAGTGTAAAACTTTTAAAAAATGTATTTGAGATGCTGTAAGATTTGATAATTTTTTTATACTTAAGCATTAATAAGAATTAAAAGAGAATAATCACCGCAATACCCATTTAAAGCAGAGGTTTTGTGAGAAACTTCTCTGCCCATTTGGCTGAAATAATTGGACGACAAGAGGTAAGGCTTACGTTTTCTCCAATGCAATTTTATAAAAAAATGAAATGATGTAAGGACCTTTGTTATGATGATATGCAACTAACCCAATATTATGGTATCCGATCAACGCCAAATAATAGTGAGAAATATGGGTTTGTCTTTAACGCAAAAAATCGCAAAACTTTAAGAATATTCAACTATTAATTTGGCATAAAGCACTCAATTTGAGTAAATTGTCTTTAACTTTTGCCTATTTTAATGGATAAAACGTTATATATAAATATATATGTATATGTATATATATATATATAATCAAATCCTTTTTACATGTTATTCCTATTGCAATCACAAATAAAATTATAAATATTTAAGGCGCACACGGACTATATTGATACCTTGTACACACACACCCACACCCACACACACACACACACACACACACACACACACATATATATATATATATATATATATATATATCACTTTTAACACAACAATCTGGCATTAAATCGCAGGGTTATAACTAATTATCAAGAAGCAGAATGGAATTTAAAGTCCAAATTCTAATAAATTCGAGGACGTATTCAGTAAGCTTAGTTATATAATATTCAACGCTATATACAGATAAACACATCGCGTATCAAACTGAATAAAGGTGATGAATAGTTTTGATTGCTATAATAGTCAGACCATAGGTAATCACTTCTAAGCAGGGTATCATGTCATAAAAATAATATAACTACCTGGGATACCAAACTAAGATATCTGGCACGCGTTCATTCATTATTCATTTTAATAGACGCAAGTAGATTTTATGGGACACTTAAGGTTAGATGGGACAGTTATTGTCGGAAATTATTATTAAATTGAACAGTTATGCGTTTAAGCAATCTACATACACGACTAATCAAGAGAGGCTGTACTTGAACACAGTTTTCTCTCGTTCACATTGTAAGTTTGCAAAAGATTTAAGCATATTAAATATAAATCCTAGCGAATATACATTGAATTTGGCTAATTGTTGAATTGAGCATGGTCGATCTAACTCTCTTTCTTTCTTTTTCAAAACACGTACACACACACACACAGGCACACACACACACACACACACACACACATATATATATATATATTATTTGAGGGTTAACAGTTATATATGGTCGCTAAAAACTGCCCTCTGTTTCAGTCAATGAGACTTCGTCAGGCGACCATGAAAGCATCGACGCCACAATAAAAAAGTGAAAAAGAGAAGAACTCTCTCTCTCTCTCTCTCTCTCTCTCTCTCTCTCTCTCTCTGTATATATCTATAATATAAAGCTAATGTCTGTGTGTGTGTGGGTGTGTGTGTGTGTGTGTCTGGTCAGGAAAAGGCTCCTATATGGTTGACTATTTTAAAAAACTGATTGCATATAATGATAGAAGAGTATCGAGACACATGAATAGGTATGTTTGATCTGGCAGAACGGTGGTTCATTAAAATTGTGGGGTCTGGGTCCACACAGGGTTCACAAAGTATGGAAATAAAAAATTTAGAAAAAAAACGTGTACAAGTGTTTTTTTATATAGATGTACATAAGAATACTTTGACAAGTATGTTTTAACTTAATTAGGGATGGTATGATAAAATTGTGGGGTCTGCGTTCGGTGCCTGGACTTCATAGAATGGAAATAGGCACAAACTTTAATAAAGACTTTTCATATCTATCTGCATAAGTATACTTTGATTCAATTTGAAGAAATATGGTATAATAAAATTATGGGGTGTTCGTTCGCACCTGATCTCCATAGAATGGAAATATGCCACAAAGTTTAACAAGGTTTTTTAATATAGATGCACAGAATATTCTGATAAGTGCTTCAGTGTGAATAGGTATGGTGCAATAAATTATGGGGTTTATCTATTTTATTTTTACTTTCATCATATTTGGCTTTAGTTTTGTTACCCCCAAATTCAACCCAAGTTTACAACCCTTCCTTTTCATAACCTATCATACTTCCATAAATCAGAGTCCATTTTCTGTTGACTGTTGGTCTGTTAAATCCAAAGTAGCTGATCAGCGGCTTGGTTCACACGAGTTTATGCAAATACCAAATAAGATCCTGAACAGAAGTGTGCGTTCTATCCCAACCATTACCAATGGATCAGAGGTCATCTCGTGAACTTCAGACAAGACCAAACTATTTGCCAAGAACTTTGCAGCTAATTTTACCCTATCCGACGAAGGCCATCAACTCCCCATATTTCCTCCTATAACACAGAACCCGCTAGGTTACATACAAATATCTGTGCATGATGTCGCCAAGCTAATCACGAACCTTGATTCCAGTAAAGCAACTGGCCCTGACGGCATCCCAATTATAGTGTTAAAAAAGCTTCAACCAGAACTTGCTCCCATACTTACGAAACTGTTTAAGCGTTGCCTTATCAAAGGCCTTCGACAAGGTATGGCATAAAGGCCTACTTCACAAGATTTCCAGCTCCGGTATAACTGGAAATCTTCTCTCTATCATTAAATCATTTCTCTCTGATAGGCTCATAAGAGTAGTGGTTGATGGACAAAAATCAGAGGCCCAGAGTATTAATGCTGGAGTCCCTCAAGGGTTCATCCTGGGCCCAACTCTCTCCCTGATCTACATCAATGACCTCCTAAAACACATACTTAAATCATTCGTTGACATCTATGCTGATGAGATGACCATCTACGGCAACATATCAAAGGCTGTAAATGGCAAAGCTCTCTCTCTCTCTGATTCTCTCTCCTCTGATCTCGAGCGCGTGGTTCAGTGGGGGAAGACGTGGCTGGTTACCGTTAATGCATCTACAAACAAACTTCTATCTTTACATCATCAACGCTCTGATCCCCATCTGGTATCAATTGAAATGGATGGCTCTCGTCTAGGAGAAGCCACATGTTTTGACAAGCTTCTGGGCTTGACCTTTACTCCTGATCTGAAATGTCACACGTATACCAAGGCTGTTGCCCGGGCCGCTGGGGAAATCGTAGATTCCTTCTACCTCTCCAGAAGATATCTCACTACTGATGCAATTCTCTATCTCGATAAAAGCCAAGTACGTCAAAGGATTGAGTACTGGTGCCACATCTGGGCTGGAGCTCAAAAAATAGCTTATCCTGCCTTGGCAAAAGACAAAATAGACTTCGTGGCTTAGTGGGGGATGCTCTCTTCTCTTCCCTGCAACCTCTCTCCCACAGAAGAGACGTTGCGAGTCTGTCTTTGTTTTATCGTTATTTCCATGGCAAGTACTCGTCCGAGCTTCAATCTCTGGTCCCCCCTCGCCAATCCTTCACGATAAACACCCGTCTAGCTAAAACCACTGTCAGTAATTTCCCCCACTCTTTATCTGTGTCTAAATCCAAACGCAGATTTCATGAACATTTTTTTCTGAGAAATGCATGCCTGTGGGATTCTCTTCCATTTGCCTGTTTCCCACCTGACTACAACTTGGACGTCTTCAAGTCCAACATAAACAAATTCCTGATTAATCGCCCCCTTAAATAAGACACTTTATCAAATCTCCAATACCAACTATTACAACGATATTATCCCATTGATTATTGTACACAAAATAACCCTTATCCCCGAGTGGCTTACGGGCCTTGATAAGTGATGGTCGCCATGTAAAAACAAAACAAAAAACCTACATTGCAAGTTCTACGTTGACATAATTAGTAGGGGATATGCGGTCCTTTTTTATAAATGACTTTTAAAAGACGTTGGTCCACCGAATTAGTCAAATCTGTGATTTCAACAGTTAGTCCTCGCGATACATCATGGTGAGTTTCCCACAACTCAACTTTGCTCTTAAATTGGCGTCCACTTGCAAAGAGGCGTCGCTTCATGATACTCCAAAAGTTCTAAATTGGGTTAAAATCTGGTGAATTTGCTGGTCACTCCATCTTCTGTCGCCCAGAGAACTCCAGTTGTTGCAAATACTCTTTACTTTTGTTTGCTGCATGCAAGGGAGCATTATTCTACATAAAAATAATGGTTTTTCTGAATTTCAGCTATTGCTTCTTCAGCCATGGTTCAAAGATCTCTTTCAGAAATGCTATGTAAGCATTTGACGTCATTTTTATGACTTCTTGGACTCTCCATCGGCCACCTAAATTACCTCCGATAATCCCAGCCCAAATCATTATCCCACCACCACATTGTTGACATCTTAAATGCTGATGACGAAGTCGTCCATCTAGGACCTATCCCTTGCTCCACTCATCTGGACCATAAAGAGTGATACGCACTTCATCCGTAAACAAAACTTTGGAAAAATCCGTTTTTGTGTTGTCCTCTGCCCATTTCAATCGGTTTTGTATGTGATGTTGCTTCAATGGAGGTTTTGTCACTGGCTTAACAGACTTGGCCATTTCTTTCAGAAGGCGACATCGAGTACCTTTTTGAGACATTCTTCAATCCGGTCTAGTCAAAGACATCTCGACTTATCTGCCTAGGGTTCTTAACAATTTCACGCCTAATTTGGAGTAGAGAACGGCATGAAACAAGTCTAGATTTACCTTTATCAGCTGTCTTACGTACCTTTGTAGAGTCTTTGACAAAGTTTTTCACAGTTTGATGGTACCTTTCGATATTTCGAGGTTGATTTTACCTTTTGCTAATTGTTCCGTAATAGTACGCGTTTCAGAACTAATCAAACCACCTTTACGACCCATTTCATTAACGAAACCAACTGCCTTGTTAGTAATTTGACACACCTCAAATACAGTGGATCCAGCAATTACGATGGCAAGTTTCACTGCGCGGAACAGTACAAAAATCTCACAGTACGCGCAGCCCAGCATTGTGAACGTTTCCGAAGCTTTTGATACGAAACAACTGGTAAGTTTCTGAAACTGGTTAAAAAATGTGATTTCGTTAATAATTTGACACGAACTGTAAAGTCTTATTTGTAGTATTCCGATGTTTACTGGGCTTATATAATTCAGTAATCGTTCATATACCAATAACTTTTAAGCCAAAAAGAGATCACTTAACCTGTAGGCTACAAAATTATCATATTTCATAATTGAGCATGCATATATTGTTTTAACAAAAACTAAGCCTTTAAAGAATGTGTTGATAGCTACAACTAGTGTATTTCATCGTTAGTTATAATTGTTTCAAGACTATTCGGACAAATTCAAACATTATGTCGATTGAAAATATTCACAAAAACAGCCTTTCTTCAGACTTATTGAATAAAAAACACTTTAACAATAAAACATTATTGATACCATTTCCCTTCTAAGAAAAGAAAACAGACGAAATATTTTACCTATATGTATTTTTAAAAATGTATATATTTACCTATTTCGTACCTCCATTTTAACAAAAATTCAAACAAAATATCATATAATATTACCACTAATTACCTATGCCCATTTAATATGTTTTATTAATACTATTCATTGATTTCTTAAATTAAATTTCTTCATCTCCTTATTTAATTTAAATTATTTTTCTAATCCGGATTAGTCAACTAAGTTAAATTGTTGCGATTCCATGTTAGTTTCGTATCTGGAATTTGCTTTATTTACAAAAATATCGGCTAACCTATTTATGTGATTTAAGAAAAGTTTTTATTTAAAACTTATTCAATAACGAAAGAAAGTTTAACATTATGTTATACTTAGTTCATTCTCATTCTTCATTTTAAACTAAGGATCTCAATTTATTTTTTATTTATTTCTTATTTTCTTTCGTTCCTTCCCATTAATATTTGCGATTATCGGATATTTTATATGTAGAACGGAGGATGACTCTGTACGTCTGAAACTTTAAAGGTTTAGTTGATTTATAAGTTACCAAAATCCTAATATGTATCTATAACGATGAAAGGGAAGTAACTCAAGCAATTCGATGTTTCTAGGTTTGGTCAAATTCCTAATATGCATTTATGATTTATTTATTAATCAAACAAATCCAATAAAAACTAGGCTAAACTAATCAATATATAAGTTTGTAATACACATTTTAACCACAATTCTGATTTTATTACGAAAGATTTAACCTGCGTTTGCCATCCAACCATAATTTTCTAAGGTTATGCGTGGCTTTAATATGAATATATCAATTCGGGAATTAAGTTCTTAAATACTTATCTAATTATAATACATATCCCATTAATAAGTATTCTAATAATAAAGCTATTCTTTAGCTTCATGTACGTTTTACTCCAATGAAATCGGGGGTTCACCTTGGTTTTTTGGATTTAATCGTTCAGAACAAGAGTAGTATTTAAAAAGCTAAGATTTCTCAAGTTTTACTGATATAATAACATTATCAATTAATCCTCATTCTTTAATTACTAATATTTTTTGTTGAATTCATATTGCTAATTTTTGTTGAGCTATTTTATTGATCTAGAAACGGTATCAATATTACTAAAATTGTGTTCCCCGTTTTGAAACAATATTGATAATCTTTGTTAATTCCTTTTATAGATCTAAATTTCTTATCTAATACTCCATTATCTTTATTTCTAAAAACGTGTTCTACTGTAGAATATTAGATTCCAGATTTGCTTGCTATATTTGAATCATTCATCACAATTAATTTACACAATTATTAGCTATTTAAATCATTAACTTTGGTCTTGCACTCAAGAACCTTTATTTTTTCCCAGAATGTTTCTTTCCTATCAGCTAGATATAAGACGTGATAGCAAAAATCTATTCCTATGAAAACATCTCTGTATAGCATCTAGCCTTTTATTTAATATTTCTTCTTTTGAATTCACTACGTAGAAGGCTTCGAGTAAACACAGATTGCACCTTTTTGATTTCCCAGGTCTATCCTTACTACCCTTATCTATTATTTACCATTTCAATTCAAAATCTTTTTTGTTTCTATGAAGTTTCCTGACCTAATGCAGTTGTGTTTTTCTTTTTATTTCTAATGTTGATTCTTGTACCATCCCCCCTTCTATCATTAACATCTTCTCTATTAATTTCCATCTCCGGTTCATTTTTGAAGGATACAACATGGTTTCTGTATCTTTCCTTAAAGACGCAATCCGTGGCTCCAATATATACCTTCTTAATATTATCGACCCTTATCTCACATTTGTACACTATTTCTGAGGTTTAGCATCTGCCACCCAACGGACAATTGGAAGGTATTCTACAGTTACATTTTCTATCTAAAGCACGTTCATCCGATAGTGACTTATTATTATCCCTTATTTTGTTTATTGTCCTGTTATTAGAGCTTATTATAGTGTTGGCTAAGTTTGCCGAGTCGTTGAAAGATAGTTTTACTGAGTTTCTATTAATTATTTTGCTTATTCTATTCTCAGGTGGGAAATTGTTATCAATTATTCTGTAAACTTCCTTAGGTATATTGTTTTGGATATGCTCGCTAAACGGCGGATTAAACCAAACTTGTTTCTTTCGTTTGTTTCTCTTGTTCCTAGTACTCGCCTCATCATTACCTGTTTCACTGCTATTATTACTCTCCCTGGTGTCATTCCTTTGATCCTTATTAATGTATCCTTTATTAATCTTCGGTTTCTTTCTTGCTCTCATTGTCATGTTTTACGATATTGTGCAATTAGGTTTGCTACTCTTACTGTTTGCACTCTTCTATATAGATATAAAAACAGATCACCAACTTACCTCAACTGTAAACAATTGACCTTAATTTCTATCTGTGCCTTAAACTAAACAAAAATTCCACAAGTCTGAGGAACAAAAGACTCCTGGTTGCTTCCAAGCTAACCATAACGTGGTCTATTTTTAACAAGCACTTGTTGAATTTTTAACTTAATATCAAATTTTGCCTAATATCCAATATTACCAATCCTCATTTCTGTCTTACTGGCCAGCTGATACTTATTAACCATTAACCTCGAATGGTCTTCGGGCCTTGATAACTAGTGACCCTTAACCTTCAGTAAAAAAAAGCATTATTGAATGAACAAATGTTGCGATTTTACGCATTGTCGGAATAAAATTGTCGATTTATTGCTTTTTCTTAATGTATTATTATATCAGCGACCGCAACGGACTAAAACAAATTTGAACACGACATGTAAGATTTCAGAATTTGTAATGGCAAAGTCAAATTCAAATCCCTAAACTGAAACTGGATTCAAAGATAATTGATATGATCCCTAACAAGGCTCGAATTTATATGGCAAACGATTTCTAGAAAAATATACAGTTATATTTTTTATATTGATACATCCTTGGAGTGTAAGAGATAGCCTGGTTCTTTAAGCACGTTCCTTTCTGACCCCTAAATCGGAAGTGAAGATTTTGCTTTCACGCAAAAGAAATTTAAGCATCTTCCTTTTTGAAGCAAACAAGCAATACATAATTCCCGGGTGATAATATATATATATATATATATAAATATATATATATATATATATATATATATATATATAGTGTTATAATTATGTAATGTCCGTGTTATATTTATATATATATATGTATATAAGCAATAATCAACATCCAAATGAATGCTTTGACGATAATTACGGGTTTCAAAAGGCGAAAAATTAAAAGATACATCTGCCTTACTTAAAAAATGATAGGTTTATTTATGGTGTCTTTTATATATAAAAATCCGCCCAATACTTTTGCTGATGAGGAGACTTTGTTTCAAAGCAAAAAACTATGTCAAAATTATTGTCCATGACTTAATGTCTAACGTAATACAAACATCGTTTCCGAAACGATCGTACAAATTATTGTTGTGTTCCTTCTTATGAAACAGATTTTTAATTTTTAACTCTAATTTGAATTTTACATTATCAATCACATTACTATGTATGTATATATATATATATTACATATATATATATATATATATATATTTCAGTAAGAATTATATATATATATATATATATATATATATATATATATATAATAGAAAAAGTACCCGTCGTTGACTTGGTTCAAAAGCAGCCTATAGAAAATGGACTCTGATTTATTAAAAAGGGTTGTAAAGAGATAGCTTCGAATTTGGGGGTATCAAAACCAAAGCAAAATATGATGAAAGTAGAAATAAAATAGATAAACCCCATAATTTATTATGCTATACCTGTTCACACTGAAACACTTATCACAATATTTTTGTGGATCTATATCAAAAAAACTTGTTAAACTTTGTGACATATTTCCATTCTATGGAGGTCAGGTGCGAACGAACACCCCATAATTTTATTATACCATATTTCTTCAAAATGAAACATAATTATCAAAGTATACTTATGCAGATAGATATGAAAGTCTTTATTAAAGTTTGTGCCTATTTCCATTCTATGGAGGCCAGGCGCGAACGCAGACCCCACAATTTTATTATTCCATCTCTGTTTAAGTTAAAACATACTTATCAAGGTATTATTATATACATCTATATCAAAAACACTTGTAAACTTTTTTTTTTAAAGTTTTATTTCCATACTTTTTGGACCAGGTGCGTACGCAGACCTCACAATTTTAATGAACCACCGTTCTGCCAGATCGAACACACCCATTTCTGTGTCTCGATACATCTTCTATCATTATAAGTGATCAGTTTTCAATAATAATCAACCATATCGGAGCCTATTCGTGACCAGGTATTTATTTGCACCCCCACCGAGAAAATTAGGTACAAGGCCGAGTTTTAACGTGAGGAGTGAAGGGGAAATGGGGACCAACTCCCCGAGGAGTATGGGAGCTGAATAGTGACAATTGGTATGAAGGGTTGCCCCTACATTGACCAAGGTCTTATCTGTGGGGTCGCCCCCACATAGGGTCTTTGCTTGCAGATACTTCCGGAACAGATACTACACTTTGATATTGGCCCGAAGGCCACGGAGGTGGCCTAGTCGTGACTAGACACACACAGAGACGTTCAGCTTTATATTATATTATATATATATATATATATATATATATATATATATATATATATATATATATATATATATATATATGCAATGATGTTGATGCTGAAATGACTAAGAGCAGAGTGTTATATCTATTCTGAAACCCCGCTTTATTTTTCAATTATCTGTCATTTTGTCGGACCTGGAAATCTTTCTGTCGAACTCTGTAATCTGCACAGAATTTCAAACGAAACACTTCCATCCACAGTGGCAGCATGCTCTTGTTCCATCATGGTGTAGTGAATAAAATACTAATTAAATAATCAGTTCTTCTTAAAGTTAAAGGTGCAATCCTTAGTGCGAGAGTTACTAATAATACAATTGCAAATTGTTTAAGACTTCTACACAATCGTGGTTGATTGAACAAGAGTAAACTACCCCCGTAATTAATGGTCCTGTTCTAAATTCCGTATAAATTGTCTAGTTCAACAACAAAAAAATCCGAACTCGTAAAGATACACCTGAAGAAAATCGGAGGTTATATCGGTCGAAACATTATGAAAATAACATTCGAGAATAGAACTGAAGTTCGCATTATCCCTATCTCTCTATATTATTATTTTTGTGTGTGTGTGTGCGTATTGTTATTCATATTAAAAACCATTTTTTCTATTTATTCAAACAGAAAATACAACTTTGTTATATATGGATAGCGGAATTGCATTCATCTGCAACAGATCCAGCTAATTTGCATATTTCTTTAAACATTCAAATTAATTCCCTATTAGTTTCTTTTTCGGCTTTCTTATCGGGTGATCATCTTTAGTTAACTATTACGTGTAATTATATTTTTGCAGATATTCTACATGATTTATACTTGCGTAATATTTGCGTAAAAAGTTTATAGTAAAAACAACCCTCTTTGTTATATATATTTATGTATGCGCATATACTTTTGTTTAAAATATGTTGCCTACCAACCTCTTCTGTCAGTTCGTGGTCTGGAGACATGAAACCTAGTATATAGGGTATTCGCTCTCATGAAAAACTTTATATTTAGGTATTAGGCGGGGGAAATCTGTGCAAAAGTCTGAAAATTTAAGAAATTGATATTTGCCAGGCGAAGTTCGATTTACGATTATGCATGCTTAACGTAACAGCTATTAGTTCAAGTTTTATTTTTTAGCCTTGCAGCAAACATGTCTTTATAGGTCAGATGAAAAATGATGAAATATGAGTTAATTGATTGGTGTGTTTGTAATGAAATAATCTGCCGTGACAATATTACAAAGTTATTCTTTTAGTAAGGTGTGCGATATGGTAAGTTTAAATCATGAAACATTATTTTCGACATTAGTACCATATCCAAGAATTATGAAAAAAGATTAAATGTGAGTTAATTCATAGTTTTTTATGAAATAATTTTTTTGTATTTTAGTAAGGAAAGAGGCGATAATGTGGCTTAAAATTATGATAAATTATTGTCGAACATAGTAACATATTCAATAATTATGACAAATGATGAAATGTGAGTTAATTGACCGGTGTGTTTGTAATGAAATAATCAGTCCAGGAAATATATCAAAGTTATTATTTTAATAAGGAGGCGATACAAGTGTAATAAAAAGGCTAGAAGTATATGATTTAGCCTTTCTTCATGCTGAACAGAACGTCCACAGAATGCTAAGCAACAATATATTACATATAAAAAATGCCGCTGTGGAATTTCCACAGGTCCGGCTAGTGCTAATAAATACGAAATCTGCATAATCCAAAACATCATATGTAAACGTATTTTACGACTGGATAACACTGGGCGGACCTTTAGTAATGCAAAAAAAAAAAACGGATATTGTTGAAGATGCGTCTATTTAATCTGCACGTTTAACGATGGGAATGCTGTACCAAACTCAATTATGACAGATTAACAGATGAAACGAATATATTGTACATTGACTCCCTGCAGAAATGTTACGTCAATCATGAGAAAAGTGTTGCTTCGAACAACGGAATCTGTTGTTTTATCTCAATGCCCCTTTCTCAGCCCTTCCCTTTAAATGTAGTTTTATATTTAATTTGTTTCAAAGCATTTTTTTTTCAAAATCTATTCGTCTTAAACTTGCATTGAATTTCTGTTTTGTCGTTTTGCTTTGAAATGTTAAAGGAGAAAAGAGCGAGAATTTTGAAGTGAAGACGAGTTCCCGCGCGTTGCTTATCTTCAAGATGGCCGACAAACATTCGCTATCTTAATTATATTTTCTAGGAGTTCACATGAGATTCGGATAAATGGAGGGAGGGGGTCACCCCGTCTCTACTCAAAAGTCACCAAAAAGAAAATAATATCTCTAATTTGGATTTTTTCTTAACTAACTTGGCATTTTTAGTGTCAATGCAACAACTCATAAAAATGTACTGGAGAATGACATTCAATGGGAACAGGAGATCTGACTGAGGATAAGAAATAGAGAGGGGGTATCGGGGTACAAAATTAGAATAAATGAGGAGCAAGGGAGGGGGAAAGATAAACGGGAGACAGAGTAAGGAAGGGGGAGTAGAATAGAGAGAGGAGTAGAGTGGAGGGGGAGTAGAGTGGAGGGGGAGTAAGCAAAGGAGAACTAGTGAAATAAGGATAGGAAAAGGAAAGAATAAATAGGAAACAAACAGGGAAAAAATAACTAAATGAGGAGATAGATGGGCAGTAGGGGAGTAGGAGGAAAGTGGGAGGTAAAGAACATAGGGAGAAAGAGAAGAGAGTAGAGACTATACTTATCTAATAAAAATAGTAAGGATAAGTAAACAAAATTGAATAAGGAATGCGTAAAAAAGGATGAGATGAAGAAGAAGAAAAAAGAGATGTAAGAATAAATACACGATCAATGATTAAAGAAAATTGTTATGTTGTCGTATCATAAAATGAGTGTTTGTTGTATATTGGTTGAAATTGGAATGGAGATGATATATTAAAACGTGTCTATTTATAAAATATTGAGTGTTTGGTTATCTTATCAAAGTTAATGTCGTTGTGTGTGTGTGTTCGTCTAGTTGTCTTTCTATTACATATGTTCATATGCTGTTAAGTGTGAATATGTTTGTGACATGTCATTTGAACATACCTTCTGCCATTTCGTTGGTCCATCTGGAAATTCTCGTCTGGGAGGGAGACTTGATACCTGTTTTTGGGGACGAAGATTTATTTCACTCCAAGACAAGAAATTGGTTCTATAGTTTATTTTACTT
The DNA here is from genome assembly GCF_053919585.1 of Euprymna scolopes. Classification (NCBI taxonomy): domain Eukaryota; kingdom Metazoa; phylum Mollusca; class Cephalopoda; order Sepiida; family Sepiolidae; genus Euprymna; species Euprymna scolopes. Next base: position 23,258,607 of record NC_136490.1, on the reverse strand, counting down.
TCCCAGATGTCTTGCAGAAGGTGGAAAGTGAATTTAACCTGTGTTGTTTTTTTCTTCTAGGTCTTATTTCTACCACGTCAGCGTTCGTTCTCCACCCCGAGCGAAGGGCAGGAGACAACGGTGAAGCCGTCAGCCCTCGTTCAAGTAGCAACCAAATCTCTTCGATTCAGCTAACCTGATCACATGACTCACATGCAATCCTATCAGCTGATCTTGACTTCCGGTCAACGTGTCTACACTATAATTCACACATCTCTCTCTGTTTTTTTTTCTCTCTCTCTCTCTCTCTCTCTCCATTCTCTAACAAAATAAGAGGAGTTGATATTAAAGGAAGCGATATTTTTTATTTTCTCCCATTGAAGATTGTAACGCTGGGTATGAGGCAGCCAAACCAGCTGCAAACATTGCCATGATTTTTATTGAAACCAACCGACAGCTCTTTTTAGTACCCTCGTTGTTCTCTTAAGTGCAATTTTCTGGATCTCTTTTGCACTTGGTTCACCAGGAATATAAGTTAGGTAGGATTCCATGTTCTTCTTCATAAACCCTGTGACACCTATAATAACTGGTCTGATTGATATCTCTCTAAAATTTCAGCTTCTTTTCATATCATCCATGAGACCTTGATATTTGGTCTGTTTCTCCCTTTCAGCTCTTTTCAGATCTCCATCATTACGGACGCTCACTTCAACCAAGGTTGCAACTCTTTCTGACTAATTCCATATAACTATGTCAGGTTTCACAGCAGCATTTTCAAGATAGATGACTGTGGGGATTACATGGCCGTAATGTATACATACAGTATATAAGTAATTTCTAACTGTTCTTTCAGGTTGATGTTCCTAGGATTTGCTGCTATATTGGATGTTTAATTTTTTTACAGATGGCCCAGTAGAGATACTTACATACTCCGTCATGTCTCGCTGTATAGTATCTATCCCCTAAAAGAACCTTGCAACTTGATACTAGATGACTCACACTTTTCCAATTCCGTGTGGCACATATCAATATGCATAGAGCTATTATCAATACATTGATAATCATCGTACGTAGGCAAATAAAGAAATGGTTAAAATCTGTGACAAGCAGTCGTCGAATGCTCGTCGCACCGATGAGACTGTGAATAGGCGACGAGGTGGTTTTTAAACGACTGAAAAGAAATATCTTTACAGACGAGGACGATAATGACGAGTAATCCACAACTTCTTGACTGATACAGCAGTGACGACATATTAGTCTGTGATTAAATTGATTTTAACACTTAAACAAAAGACATAATAAGAAAACAACACCAAAAATACAGAAACATCATTGCTGCTATATATCCAATTATCATTACTATTAGTCATGACTTCTGAATGTGAAAACACGCCAAAAGAATTATAAAAATAAATAATGCAAAACACCGAAATGATAATTACCGTAGCAAGATATACTTAAAAAAGTACACGACAGAAAACAGAGAGGCAAGTTATGGGACAAGACAAGGGGAATGGAAAGAGAAGCAACTACACGGGCGGTTCATGAGGATGACAAAAGATGTGAGTTAAGAAAATAGTTGGACGTGGCTGTGAAAAGGAACCCTAAACAGAGAAAGTGAATCCCTAATAACAGCCGCACAAGAACCAACCGGGTTTGTATTACTGTAAACATAGATTCGAAAAAGTTGTCAAAAACTAAAATATACAACAAATAAATGTTATCAAAAACAGGATAAGTTACTTTTCTACTTAACTGGATATGTTTTAGTGTTTTTATTCAATGTAACATGTTTATTCAGCTCGAAAAAAAACATACAGTGTTTACCAATGTATTGGAAAATTTAAATTGGTGCCCGAATCTGTCTTTGACACGGTAAGTTTGGGAAATGGAGTTATAAATAAAAATCTAGACAAAATACGTTTAAAAACTCGCTCAATATATGTTACCGTGACATAGGCTGACATATATCCGGTGCGTTTTTAACGATATTTTGCATATTTTTTATTTTTAACTCCTTAACTTTTTTTTTACCGGAGAGTACTTGAAAAGGGGAGACTTGTTGTCACTCTGACTCCAGGAAACACTATTGGTTGTTTTCAAAGAGAAATCTTTGCTGACGGTCTGTTTGAAAAATTCTAGTGAGCGAATTATAATATAAAATATAAAATAAATGATAATGGATCTTCGTCTACCTACCATTTTATTCGTAATTCAAAGATACACATTCATAGATTTATCAGGGGCAAAGGCGTAAAAAATATTAAGAATCAATTTTTCATAAAAGCAGGAAGTAACGAATTTTCGATGTTGAAAAAGGAGCATTTAATTGAGATTTTGTCGTTACCTTCCTTACTGTTAGTAGCGGAAAGTAGTGTTCGAACAACGGATGTTCAGTCTATTTTAGTCTGTTAGTTTATCATCGATCTAAAATTCTTCTCTATGCGTGCAATACATCTGAAACTTATAACCGACTATCTATCCTTCTGTCACCCCTTATTCTAGCCATGTGAAGTCACGTCCGATTCTTGCACACAGAAAGTCACTGATATCCGAGTACACTAAGCTGATCCTGACTAAACTTTATTATTTGCTGTTATTCTCAATTAATAAAATGATACCCACCCAATATTTAGCAGTAGATTAAATAATGCTGATAAAACGAACCGGACATAAAAATGATGTGTTTACAATAGTTAGAGTTTTTCGTCATTTTATCACAGAACGAGGTGCCTTCAATAAGTTTGCAGGCTTCTTTACAAGCATTTAAAATTGTTGTAGACTCTGGAAAATTCAGTGTGTTCTTGGTATACATCTTTTGAAATGACTAATTTTTATGATTTCAAGTTCAAATGAACAGCTACAGCAGGAATTAGAATACACTCCTCGAGATTAATTGGACACTTTAGAAGAACAACATGCAATAACATTCTGCTTAAACATGGAAAAACATCCCAGAGAAACGTATGGAATGCTTCAGACTGATTTTGGACCATATTGCATGAACCGAGCATCAGTGTTTTTAGTGATATAAAAAAATTCTAGGAAGGCAGAGAAATCTGTGAGAGATGATGAGAGGTGTAAGAGGAATAAGGAAGTAGGAACACTAGATTTAATTGATAAAATAAAGAATTTCATGGATAATGACGGTCTTACGTCTACATATATATTAGGTTCACAGTTTGATGCCAGTGTGGGAACTGTACAAACAACTATTCGCGAGGAACCGAAAATGCAGAAGGATTGCGCGAAATTTGTCTCAAACGTGCTCAGAGAAGAATTACAGACTATTTGACCCATATGGGCATCAAGACACTTTCCCACCCTACCTATAGTTTAGACTTGTTCCATGTGACTTATGGTTATTCCCAAAGCTCAGGAAAAACCTTAGAGACACTCGTTATGAGACAATCGAGAAGATGAAAGAGGCTGTGATGAGTTATTGACACGCTGACACAAGAGGATTTCCATGGGACCTTCCAGAAGTTGTTGGAACGGTACAACAACTGCATTGCAGCCGGGATTGCAGCTGGGGGGGACTAGAGTTTTATGTGTGTACTTTCAATAAAAGTTCCCATACGAAAAATGTCTGGTAACTTAGTTAAGGTGCCTCATATGTCGTAAAGAAAAAAAGCCAAAGCCAATTAATCATGTGTTTAAAGTATTCTATTGCTTTAAGCATCAAATAAATCAAACAATGTTGGCATGATGTGAATCAAGAACTAAATTCAATAATAAACCGTACGCAATAAGCACTAGAAGAGTATATCCGTGGCTATCTCATTAAAGTTTATGCAGCAGCATTTTAGAAAACGAAGTAACATTTTATTTAGCATAGTGCATATGAGCGTGTGAGAAAATATCAGCAGCAGCGAAGTATGGCTGGCTTGCGAAGGGATTAGCAGCAGCAGTAGCTGAAAAAGTGCATATGCAAATTAGGAAGTGTGCGGGAGTTGGCTCGACAAGAAAAAGAGAAAAAGAATCAACGTGGTCAGAGAATGAAGGGCGCGTCAAAGAAAATGGATTTGTAAAGTTGAGGACGAGAATGGGTTAGCTGTACCCGGCTTGCGGGCGGGGGAAAGAGAAACGCGAACCAGGCTAGATGAATAAGTAGCAGCGAGAGATTTTTAAGTAGTGTCCACATCGGAGAGTAACGTGTAATAATACTTTAAAAAAAAAGAAAAAATGCTAACCCGAGTTTTCATTTATTTATTTCCTTTGTTTGTGAGGGCAGCCTTTGGTTTAAAGGTATTGAGATTCGATTTTTTTCGTGAAGAATACTTACTCTGTTAAGACTTCGTATTCCAGTTTACTCTATTCCTAAATCTGTTACACTGAAAAAAAAAAACAATATGTTTATCTCCATTCTAGTACAAGAAGATGGGACACAAGGTTGACAAAGTTAGATTTAGAAAGCCAGCACTATTAAGAAATAACACTACGGCCTGCATAAAAATGCCTGGACAACTTCTCTTCACATTTTCTGTTATGGGTTGTTAAGACGATTAGCAATACACTAACTATTTTCAGAAAAACAAAGCCTAGAAGCGCTGAATTCCTCGAACTGAACAGTACAGGCCCGTGCCTCATCTAACAGAGAACAAGCTATCTTACGACTAGCCTAGACTGTGTTGGCTTTGCAACCAAGAGAAAACTCCTGGCCGAAGACGGATACATGCAAGAATCTAATATTAGTTCAGAATCTAAACAGGCTCGACAGAATTTGAAGATAGCATGTGTTGCCTACCGTTACGCCACTTATCTCTTGTGACGATGCCTTGCCGGATTTCCGAGTTTTCCCAGTGATTCCTGAGCATTCCGGACAGATAACAGCAGTGACAGCGTTTCCCATTTATTCGCCGACGTGAAGAGTATGATCATCGTGTCCAATATCGATTTATTAACAGCTTGACACACAGGCATTTGTCAAATGAATCATTTCTTTTAATATATTTTTTAATACAAGTCATAAAAATCATTCGTTTTATTTAAATCATGACAATCCATTTCCGTCTCAACTTCCATATCATTCTGCCTTTCTGCCTCCTCTTTCTTGTACTCTTTTTCTAGTGCTCTAACTTTCCCCCTCTTTCTCTCTCCCTCTCTCTCTCTCTCCTTTTCTCTCTTCTCTCTCATTCTTTCTTTCTTTCTCTAGTTTTATAACTTTGCATATACGAGGTGTCTTCCAGACGTTTACGCATAAGCACATTTATTGATAGGACACGCATAAAACTCTTGTCCCATTTGAAGTAATCTCCTTCGGTTGCAATGCACTTGTTGTACCGTTCTAGCAACTTTTGGAAGATCTCATGGAATTCTTTTTAATGTGAACGTGTCCATTATTCTCATCACAGCCGCTTTTAAATCCTCAGCTGTTACTTAACGACAACCTCCTTGGGGTTTCTTTAGTTTAACAAATAAGTAAACGTCATAGGGAGCAAGGTATCGACTATGAGGCGGGTTAGTAACTGTCTTAATGCCCATCTTGGTTAAATATCCTCTGATCTTCTCTGATAATCCTTGAGGAAATCTTTCTGCAAATCTTCTGCGTCTTTAGTTGCTACACTGACATAAAACTGTGCACTTATTGTCTCCATAAAGACATGACAGTCCTTATTCATGAAATTCTTTATTTGGCCAATCAACTCTGGAGTTTTGACTTCCTTACTCCTCCCACACCTCTTATCATCCATCGCTGACTCCCTGCCTTATTTGAATTCCGTATGTTACTCAAAAACTGATGCTCGATTCATGCAAAAGTGTTCAAAAGCAGTCTGAGGCGTCCCATATGTTGCTGTGGCATTTTTTCCAAGTCTGAAACAAAAATATTATGGCATATCGTTCTTCAAAAATGTCTTCCCGTCCAGATTGAATTTTTGAAATTCACCAGCTGTGACAATCAGGCTTTACATATATATGCATAGGTGCATTCCAATTCCTACTGTAGTTGGTCATTCGAACCTGAAATCGTAAATTTGATCAATCATCTCATTAGATGTATAGCAATGCATTTTAAAGAGTCTACAATAATTTTAAATATCTGTACAAAAAAAGACTGCAAATTTATTGAGGCACCTTGTACATATAGAAAGAAAAATAGATAGATCTGTATACACACGCGCGCGCACACACACACACACACACACACACATATATATATATATATATATATATATATATATATATATATATATATATATGCCTAACTTTTATTAATATTTTTCCTCAAATATTCCAAGGGTTAGCTTCAACGCAGTAAACTTCCCTCCTACAGGGTATTTTTGTTTTTGTTCGCACAGAAGAGCTTTTGCGAGCTTGTCTCTGCTTTATCGATATTTTCATAAGTGCTCAGCTGAGTTTCAATCTATGGTTCCCCTCCCCTCGCCAAACTTACACAAAAAACACTCGTCCAACCAAAACCACTATCAATAATTTCCCACACTCTT
>NC_136490.1:23202182-23247182 GCF_053919585.1 Euprymna scolopes | reverse complement strand
TCATCAGATTATCAATTCACGTGAAATCACCTTTATCTTCACCATATTCCATCTTTTTCACTATTTGTTACCAAGTAATATCTATGACTTACTTGTAGTTTCATCAAATACTTTTGCAAGCAAAATTCGATCCCGCATTTTGCTAAATCCTACTCTCTGATGAGAAAGAAAGTATTTCTTCGAAACTCCGTGGATTAAGGACTATTCACTTATTTTGTGCTTACTTTTTAAAATTAAACATGCTTTTAACTCTTTTTCGAAGTGTTTTTAACATGTTTTATTTCCTACTTGTATTTATATGGATATATATATATATATATATATATATATATATATATATATATATATATATATATATATATATATATATATATTAACTTCAAAGGTCTCTAATTATGTTTAGTATAAAACAAAGGTCAGGTAGAGGAAAAATCGGCAATACAAAATGAAGTAGTGCAAGGTACACACATACACGCACACATACACACACACATATATATATGTATGTATGTATATATATATATATATATATATATATATATATATATATATAATGATCCACTGACACTAACATTATATTTTTAAGACATTATACATATCGCTCCCCATGATTGGTTAAAGGGAAAAATGCACTTTCGTAAATAATTGAATTCATTCAAAACGTATCGCCAAAACAAAAACAAATAACATATATATATATATATATATATATATATATATATATATATATATGTGTGTGTGTGTGTGTGTGTATGTATGTATGTATGTATGTATAAGGAGACAACAAGCCAATAAAACCTACACACGTCAGTATTCAAATATAAGCTAATCTCTTGTGTATTATTTTTTAGCTTTACCTATATAAAGGAAATAACCAGGTGTTTAATTTTGTAATTGGATTGCAGTGTAAATAATTAAACACATCAGAAAAATAAGGAACACAATTTTGAAGTTAACTGTCTTTTGCTGATGGAGCCATTATTTTCAAATGGTTTGAAATTGGCAGAAACAATTGTACGAATATAAATATTTTAAACATTTTTCAGGGTTTATTAAATTATTAAATTTTTACCTTTATAAGTATATGCAATATTGAGCTATTAAGTAAACTTTTGTTAATTAAAATATTGACTAGATACGTATGCATATATATATATATATATATATATATATATATATATATATGTGTGTGTGTGTGTGTGTGTGTAGTATTTTTAAAATGTAATTATCTAATGACACGTGTTTCGTCGTCTACGACTCATCAGTGGCTGAATATAGCGGAATTCGAAATCGCGACCCCACGGTAATGAGCCGAAGCCCCGTTACCTCTTACCCATCTTGCCAACTGTCTGGATATATAGCGATTTACTTAAATGTTGTTTGTTTGGTTTTAGCAATATGTTTTGAATGAATTCAATCATTTACGAAAGCGCATTTTTACGTAACTGCGAGCTGGAAATGATTTTCCCTTTTAACCAATTTGGTACCCCCACATGGGGAGCGGTATATATTATTTATAACAACAACATTTATATATATATATATATATATATATATATATATATGTATGTATAATAGTATAATGTAAAAAGTTATATATATATATATATATATATATATATATATATTCTGCATTTAATTTACTCCATCATTTAGTCTAATGGTATCCATCTAGAATGATTGTTTTTCTGTGGCTTAATTGACATGTATATATATATATATATATATATATATATATATAGAGAGAGAGAGAGATAGAGAGAGATAGAGAGATAGATACATAGAGTTATATATGTGTGTGTGTGTGTGTGTGTGTGTGTGTGAGTGTAAGTGTGTATTATATGTGGGTGTAAGGTTATACTATGAGCGAAAGAAATAAAACTGTAAATGTTGAATAAATGAGAATAAAAACGGCCATATACCTTGGAAGTACCGCCTCAATCAATTGACTTCCTTCGTCCAAGTATCAGTAGTCTTCCTCTTAACGAAAGGCAGTGTAACCACCCCCTTGTTGAAGGGTGCACAGCGGGTCAATCAAAACCTCAATAACTGAATGGGGCGAATACACAGCTCAAATCTACATCGACCGGGCAGGGAAGAATTTGCTAAGAGCATGTCTGGCTATCCAGCGGGTCGGGCCCTTTGGCATACAAACGGTTTTAACTTCAGCCTCACTCGACGATTTAAGTGAGCAAAGGTTTGTACGAGGTCAGAGTAAAGTCGGCAAAATCATAAGTAGTCAGGTGCGAGGCTCATACGGGCGAACACGACAGGGGTTGTTGAGTTTGGACGAGTGTGCCTGGTGTAGTACACTGTACTGACCATTAGGTAAAGAAGGTTCTCGTAAAATACTTCTATTTTTTTGCTTATTCAAGTTACAGTTACGGTGTCCGCACCGATCCAATCGACTGGTACTTAAGAACGTTTAACAAGCGTTGTATTTAATGTTTTAGTTCAGTTGTAAATTGAATTTATACCATTTCAATCAGTAGGGAATCGAGATGTAATAAAAAAATTTGTAATCCAAGATTGGATTAAAAAAAAGAAAAAAGAATCGGCCTTCGGTCTAATTCTCATTTTTATTCAGCAAAAAATATAAAGAAAACAAAAGTAAAACATATAAAGAAACAAAATACATGATATATCGAAGAGTAGTATATATATATATATATATATATATATATATATATATATATGTATATAGTAAGTTATAAAATATATATGGCGATTAAGCTACACTGTATATTCCGCGTTTCATCCACTCTAGGACTCTTCAGGCTTATACGCCTTATGTGAGTAAATTAAGTAGTTATATATATATATATATATATATATATATATATATATATATGTATAAATATATATATATATTACCCACTGACGCGTGTTTCGTCGTCTACGATTCATCAGAGTGGCTTAATCTAGCAAGATTCGAAATCAGGACCCCATTGTAAGAAGCGTAAACCTCTACCACTTTACTTGATTTGGATATATCGCAATTTACGTAGGTGTTATTTAATTTTTTTGTTGTTGTTTTTTGCGATAGATTTCGAATAAATTCAATTATTTATACGAAATTGCATTTGTACGTAAATGAGGTCCCGATTTCGAATCTCGCTAGTAACTCTGATGAGTCTTAGACGACGAAACACGTGTCATCGGATAATTATTATTATTCCGGATCTTACAAAAAACGAACACACCTGTGCTTATTCAAGATGGCTGCTCGATCTTCACGCATTTACATGGATTATTTATAATTTACTTTAAAGATACACAAATTAAAACGTCATAACTTCCACATAAACGAGTTAAAGCACCTACCTCTAGTGTTGTTTACATTTAAACAAAATACCGTTTCTTCGTTCTAACCGTCCAAGCTTTCTCCCTTTATTCATTTGAATTAATGCAAAATATCGTTGGATCGATCATCAAAACTTATGAGATGAAAATCTCAGGCGTGCGTCTATGAAATTGACCGCAACCCCACTCTAGGAACGTTATTACTGAAAACCGATCCCGACGATAAAAGTCATAAAGATATTTTTTGTTTGTTTGTTTATATTTTTTTCTTAAGGTTAAGTTTGTAATCAATGAATGTAATGTTAAGCATTAAAAAAATGTAAAGTGTTGAATTTACAATGGGGTGGGGCATTACATAATCTTACGCCAGATCTCTTTCTAAAAGAGTTGTTGTTTCTTTCTTGTGGGGGAGGAGGTGCATTTTTTTATACTGTTTGCTTATTTTCGTTATTGAAAACAACGAATTCGAAAAAAAAAATCGTTCCTCTAGACAACCACGTATGTGCAGCTACCGCTCTTCCTTGAATTCGTTAAAATAGAATAAAACACGATGTTAATTCGATGACGTCATCGTGGACCAACGAGTTAAAGGGTTCGCGTTGTAACTTACGGATTGAACTTTCGCGCCTATGTATCGTATTTTAGGGGGGGGGAGATTTCATATTTATACAGGGTTATTTATGTGATTTTTTTTACATTCGTTTTTTTTCGTTTTCCTGTTTTCATCTTTTCCATGCTCTTTTTTGCGATAAATTCGTACAATTTTTCGTGTTCTTTTTCCGTTTTTCTAAGTTTTTTTTTTCTATTATCGAATTCACACAGTTTTTTTTGTTTTTATACACTTTTTCATTTGTTTTTAATCGAAAGAAACGAAACACCCTCATTTGTTTCCGGGATGTTTTCTTTTTCTATTTGTTTTGGGGGTTATTTTTATTTTATATGTATATTTATTTTTATTTTATATATATATATATATATATATATATATATATACTTGTTTATTGTTATATAAACATGCTCACATCTAACAATAAACAATATAACAATAAACAAGTATTTTTAGCTCTTTTTATTGAGCACTATCTAACAACCTCGTTGAATTCAGTAGTCCATTACTTTTGAATATAAAAAACCCGAGTATATATATATATATATATATATATATATATATATATATATATATATATATATATATATATATATATATATATATTATCCTAACGGTGATAAGTGGCATAATTGTAACCACGTATTTTACTAATTAATGAAAGAAATAATAAATGATAAATACACGGAAGAAATTTCGTTTCATTTTCGTTTCATTTCATTTCCTTAGATTATGATTCCATGTTTTCGTTCTTAGATAACTTTCTACTTCTTAATAAAACTTTGAGACGAACTATTTTTAATCGCGGAGGCCGGTGAGTTACCAGTCAACATTATCACAGCTTCAACGCCTAAATGGACATTTTCTTCTTTTTTTTCCTCACATGTGGGCAGCAGCAGCAGCAGCAACAACAACAACAATAATCGTACTTTATTTATTTTCGAGGTGGGGGACATGTTTACACCAGGCAACGCCGGTTAGTGGATACTGCTAGTTTATTCAAAATAGAAATACCGTAGGTATTAAACGTGGTGTTTAATGAAAAATACTGAGGTAAAGAAACAGGAAAGAAACAGATATGTGCATGGGAGTATTTTGTTTTTCTTAAGAGTTCAGTTTTTGGTAAGTAAAAAAAAAATACTCGATCTGAGATCGAAACCAGTTGACTGAGTCAAATACAATAACCGTTAGGACAGCTCGACACCGTTCTGAAAAAGTGTTTTCAAGCCTACTTATTCTTAACACAAGGAATTTGTCACGTGAACGATTCACGCCTGCGTATTCGTGAAATAGTTGAAAAACAGACAAAAATCTGCTGACCCCTTAGCAACACTTTTGTCAGGATGAAAACCGATTGAAAGTTTTCTACAAGTCATATATACCAAATTCCAAGTATGTAGATAAAAGGCTCGATGAGTATATAGGTTGAGAAGTTTACTCACGCACACACATTCTCTCTATATAAACATATAGCTCATACATTATTGGTGCGCGATGCATACATGTTTTCACCCAATCTACGAAGACTATGACGTTACATGACATGAAGCCTTGTAATTATCTAATTTTCGCATGCACCGTTTGTAAGCGTTATTCAAATGTTCACTGTTAAGAAAAAATATTATCCTTAATTGTGTTAAAGGGGTAGGGAAGTTGTATCGAGTTCTCCCCTGTTGTGAATGTGTTACGGGACTTGCTTACGGTAGAATGCTTTTGTATATCAAATTTTACTCGACACTTGACATCGAGCTGGAGTTACTTATGAATATTATATCATTATCTTACACGTTTGTGTGACTTTTTCGGAACTGATATTATTAATGTGCGCTTTTTGATCACGAGTTACAAGATATCCGTAAGCGATTAGCCTCCACCAATTTCTTGAATTTACACTCTATAGGAAACTCATTAGAATATATAGGCGTTTAAAAATGGCGACCTAAACTTATTATTCGAATTGTTTATTGCTTTTTTTTTAGTTCTTAAAAAGTTAGGTTTTTGGGGTTTTATTTTTTGGGTCAAATACGTTAAAACTGTCTCAACATTTCGGATTATGTAATAACAATTTGATAGGAACGGGATGAAAATCAATCATTTCGAAATTATACTTTCATTTTATGTTCGGCGTTTTATTCACTCTCGCTTTCCTAATGTTATGTCCTTTAGCCTTCACATTCAATGATAAATATTTCTGCCAAAGAGAACAGAACTGATGTTTTTTGTGTCGAACTTTATACATCTAACACTTATCGTTCGGTAGTTTTTAACCTCAATGTGTCTTACCGTTATTACTTCAAATGGCTTCATGCTTTATCCGGAGTAATTGAAACCCCAAAAAATCATTTTTAAAAGACCGTTTTTGGTCATATTCCATACATGTACTCGATCTCTTTGTTTTCTTATTGACCCTCCATCCACCCGCCCAAAATCGTCTCGGCCATTGCTCAAGTTGCTAGTATTCTGTTGATGTATAGCATTGTGCAATCCTAGGAGGTACCCTCACAGGTTTTGCCTTATAACCATTTGAGAGAGTTAATTTATAGCTAATCTTCCGAAGTGCACCTACTGAAAAAAGCCAATGGGACTGCACTGGCATTATTTGTAGACAAAAATGTTTTACCTCTAGGGCTCTGCTTTTCAAACTCCAGTTTCATGATCTAGTTTCACATATGCCCGCCGTGCGAGGTTTCTGAATACAATCTCTTTGTTTTTCTATTATTGTATGTTTTACGGCTTATAAACCATTTCAGATTGATACCAAAGTCCAATACCGATTGTAGACGTTTCATTGGTTGATTCGATTCACCAGTTTTTCTGAATGTCAACTATATTTATTAACATGCTTTGTAATTATGAGTAACCATTTACAAAATCAAAAGCTCACACGAGAATAAGTCAATAAGATTGACAGATGATGAATAATACAATCAGATGATTGAAAACAATAAATAGGGTGCATTTGATTAATTGAGAGAACTCTTCAATTGTATGACATCAAAATAACCATGTTGTAGTTAGCAGGGAAGCAGCCCCATACTATGCAGACATTTTCATAGTTCCCCGTGTATTTCTTCACCACGCAATTTTGCATGCCTTGTACTCCTTTCGGACTAGTTTGCTGCATTCTCTTATTATGGAGTTTACTTATTCGTCTCTTGCTCTACAGAGTTTATGTTTAGTAATTTCCTGAGTTTTGTTTCTCTTGGTTTTGCTATAGTTTGTTCTCATCTCGTTATTTTGTCTGATTGTCAGTAGCGATTCTGTTTTATATATATATATATATATATATATATATATATATATATATATATATATATATATATATATATATATTAACGTAGCCTTTTCTATAACCTTGTTTATCTGTACTTAATTCTTTTGTCTAGTCGGTTTTAGAAAGTGTCCATGTAATTCTCTCCCTTCTCTACAGATGGAAAACTTTAATTGGAAATTCAGTTTATGGATATTTATTTACAAAGGGCAAGGGGAGAAGTTTTAGGTTCTGGCTGTAAATTTTATACAAAGGGGGAAGGGGCAGTGTTTTTTTTTTCGCACAGTTGAGAACTTAGCATTACCGTAAGGATAGAATAGAGAAAAACTGCCAATGTATAATACTCTGTAACACTGTGAAGCGTCTGATGTTGAATATTAGGGAAGTGCGTCACGAGAAATCGAACCTGGCTCGTGGGTTTTAGAATTACTAATACTTAATTCATAAAATAAATAAGAGGGCTTTAAATTATATTTTTAATAGAGATAAACAGAAAATAAATCAAAGTTTTAAACAGAAACTCATCGTTAAAAATAGGATGGAGGAAACAATAAAAGAATGTTGAACGGGTCGACATTTAATATGAAGCAATATGGTATCGAATGTCGGGCGACACGGATAATTGCCCGGTTCAAACACTTGATAATATGAATTGAAAATCAATTTCTAACCGGCGCTGGCAAATTTGTACATAAACACGGTAAGTTGCGAAGTCGTGTGGTCTTCCCTTTTCTGTTTGCTGAGGTCGAAACGTCGAGCTGACAGACCGCCGGTCGTAAGATGACTGACGTCATGTAGAGCAGTAGATAATTTTCTGGACGAGTGGCCGAACATGTCGAATCTCGTATCGACAGAAGAAGTAAGCCGCGCTCAATTCCTACGACAACAGTGAACTAAGAAAAGCAGACGTTCGCTGTGTTCGACATTCAAATGTTATACATTTATGTAACAAGTAATTAGTGTTTTATTTTTACTTTTAAAATAGACTTATACTTTATATTTACAGAAAGTTGTCTGTTCGTTGTCTTCTTATGACGTCATCAGTGTGATTGGAGCGACTTGCTGGAGAATACTTGACTTCCATTTTCAGCCCGTGTCGACTTGGATCGAAAACACAACGTGGGCAACTAGACACACGCTGACGTCACCCATACGACAAGGAGACGTGATCCAGAAGTGCCAAACCCCTTCCCAGAATGGACAGCCGGCCGAACGGGAAGAAACATCATAACACTACATACTAAAAAAGATTTGGACATCGAAATATCTGTTTACATTACATTTACATTTTTGTATTCTGATACGGTTGTAAATGTCGCTGACGCTGGTAGCACCAGCTGCCGTGTGACAGTTTATATATGCAAATAACCAAGCCAGTTTCAGGGAGTGACGTCACAGCAAAGAGTAAAACTGAAACAAAAACAGAGACAAAGGGTCACACCTTGGTAAAGAATCGACAGAGAAGCAGATGTTTGAGATGAAAAATAACAGCGAGCGACATGTGTGTGACGAGAGCGTCTTAAAAAGATATGGCAGACGAGATAAACTAAATGAACTGTTCAAAAAGATGCAATGCGTTGTTGGAAATACAAAGAATAAAAGATGTTGTAAACACTGAAAAAGAGACGAATTCCATTATTTTCTTTGCGAGACTTTCATCTACAATGTGTCGGCTCTGTGAAAATATTACGGAAGATTATTCTGAACCTGTAAAAAGGTTGTACAATATTACACGGTTGGAGGAACGCGGAAGGGAGAGGAACAAACGGTCCGAAGAAAAATGCTATTAAAGTAGAAAAATGCCCGATGTCTAGGGACTGCTACAGTTTTATTATATTTTAAATCGGGTCATGGGTATTTACATTAAAGTTGGTAGAAGTGTGACTGTGCAATCATGTGTTCCCCTGTTTGACAACATTCGCTGGTTTTCTTTCTCTTCCATCTTCTCTTTTTTTCAATTCTGTCGTCTCGTTGGTTCTGACATTGCCTCATGGGCATTTACGTGTTCACAAGTATAAAAAATAGCAACTTAAAACACAAACTCGAGTGTAACACAAAAAAAAAAACACTGCAACACATTATGTACGTATCAGTTGGCCTCTGCATGTGTGCATGACACCATCGTGAAAACCAACTCTCTAAGCGCTAATGTTCACATCTATGTCTTCTGCCGAGTCCGTATTCGACAGTTGCCGTCAGCTCATCTTGATTAACTCAAAGCAATAACTGTCCCAAACTAAAAACTGTCTTCACATGTTACAAACAGAAGATTGTTTGTAAAACTGAAATAAATTTTCGCAAAACTGAATTCTGAAATTGTCGGTAAATTAACTCTCAACTTTCAACCTTTATTTATGATATTTAGTTCCAGTCATATGTAACACTTGATTAACTATCCCATTTTAGCTGCCTTTGTGTTCCTTTGTGAACAACTTCTTTTTTTATTTTTTCTACTTTGCTTACTTTTTATGACTTTTGTTCTGCTGATCAACTTATTTCCTGTTTTATTTCGTAAAATCTTCCCTAACAGTCTAACGTAGATGATGTCATACAGTGCGGTATGTTCATCGCAACACATTTTGTAGAAGTATTTGTAAAACAAACACTAGAATGACACATACTAAAATGACGGGGTTCATAATAGTCAACTACATCGAACTTACATTAATTATCCGCATTTATCTATAAATAGATGTTGATTCAGATTAAAAAGATCTAAAATTTTTATCGTTTAATTCTTAGGAAATTCCTGAGAAGTTTAAAGCTAGATATATGACTGTCTATTTGATAGAGTACATGGTTCTCAAAATCCCTACAAAATGCCGAAATAGTTCCACAAGTAAAGCTCCCTATTTTTGTTTGTTTGTTTGCTGTTTATTTTTCGTTTTTTCAAAAAAGTTGAATATCTGAATAGACGAATGTTATACCATTTAAACAAGCGACATTTTGTGCTCCAGAATTGGTTTTCAGTTATTTTCCCCGCATTAATTTTCCATTCTCTCAGTTTTAGTGTGACCATAACTCCAGAAAATTAATATTGCATTTAAACTCATCATAACTCAAATGGTATTTACCCTAATAATTCACATTTTTAATACATTAGTATATAAGTCTTATATCCGAACTTTCTTGTTCTTTTAATAATTCAAGACGTTTTCGTTTTCATGAACCTCTCTTATTAGGGGTATTCTAGCTAGTTTATATATCTTTGAGGACCTTGGTATAAATAATTATTCGACGTTTTATTTTTCGACTAGATTCTATTTCAGTTGGCAATAGGCGCTTTTGTTAACATGTCCTTGAATTAAGAAGAGTAAATTCATAATTATTCACTCGAAATGACATTCCCATAAAAACTTGTAATATTTATGCATTATGCAAGTATATTTATCAATGAATTCTATAATTATTTCATTATTATTATATTTAATATTATTATCATTATCATTAGTATCAATAATAGTAACAGTAGTACCAAAAACAATAGTTGTATTAGTAGTAATATTTGCTCACGAGCAGATTTCACACGTGATTGTTCATTGACACGTGGTGTTCACAAACGATGACAATCTTCCCAGGTTTTCTGAACTATCCACTATTTTTTATGCCGTCCAATATCACTTGGCATTATAGTAGCAACCGATTACAACCGATGACTTTATCTGCAATTCTAGTAGCAATAAGCGTTCGCACGATTGCAGTAGATGCATATGGGGAACCCTTCCTCCTGGTTCTTTCCATCACCATATACTATGTATCTTCTCTAGGTTTTTTCCCCCCAGATATTTCAGAACTATTCCCAGTGCTTCTACAAATATTGGTATTAATCTAATTTCCTTCATGTTCCATATTTATTTTCATCTTTCGGGTAAACTTAAGATATTTGCTTATATTTTCTGCTACTTGGATATTGACCGTGAGAACTGCTTGAATGGCAAAGTCTTATTCTTCCCAAACAAACCATATTTCAACTTGAGCGTAAGTGACTCTACTAAAGACGATGTTAAAAGTTGAATTATGTAGAGACTTTGGCAGCAAGATATCTGATCGATCGACATTTCTAATTCCTGGATGCTTGTACACTATAGGTAGCAGGAAACAAAAATGAATTGACAGTCTATCAGTCCGAGCGAAGAAACTATTGAAGAAAAAGTTTTTCTGACAACTACGAACCTCTATTTTGAGGACGTATTTTTTGTTACTGATTGGGTTAGTTGAGGATTTTTACATTGAGAATCACAAGTTATACGAGTTTGTCAGAGCACATTGCATTAAGATACTTCTAAGACACACAGGAATGAAGAATTGCGGCGATGGGACACGGCGTGGGGCTTAGTGTATAGTGGATGACCTATTAGTTTTGGGAGCTCTGTCTGAGAGAGAGAGAGAGAGAGAGAGAGAGCGAAGGTACCAGTCAAGATGTGGCAACAATATTTCATGTAGGGACAAATGGTGGCTTTGCAGGGGTTCAGGATATCGTTAGATGTGAGTAGGTTTTTTTTTAGCACGAGAGAGGAAAGCCGTTTTATTTTTTGTTTTCTCTTTTTCTGCATGTAATGCATGCTTGTTAGTTACTTTGTGTAGCTCTTCTTTAGTATAATTTATAACAGAATTCAACACATTTTACCAGGGAGTCTGCATCATATGTATTTTCTTTTATTATGTGCCTAATATATATTATAATTTCAATGATTTTTATTGTTCTTCTCTCGAATCACCTTTAACTCCATATCCATGC
This sequence comes from Euprymna scolopes, assembly GCF_053919585.1. NCBI lineage: Eukaryota > Metazoa > Mollusca > Cephalopoda > Sepiida > Sepiolidae > Euprymna > Euprymna scolopes. Next base: position 23,235,263 of record NC_136490.1, on the reverse strand, counting down.
TTCCGTTCAGTCTTGACAGACAAGGGATACTCCTTAGGGGAAGTAGCGCGTGTAATTGTGAGGCAAGGGTTGCGCAATCCCCGACCACACTTCTCCTGAATCGGCACTGTTTGAGTCCAGTGGCAAAGAGGAGACCAGGACGACTGGAAACAATGCCGAGATAAGCGGAGAGCACATACAACACCTGAAAGTCCAATATGGTCACCCATTTAGTACTGACCAGGTTCAACGTTGCTTAACTTCGGTGATCCAGCGGGGACCGTTGTGCCAATGTGATTATGCCGTATATATAAATACTTCTTCAATTATATTAATTTGACAACGTTCGCTTAAAACACTCAATTATAATTAACATATATGCAAATAGACTCGTTCCTCCTAATGTAAGCGTTCTACTGCCTCCACTGTCTGAAAACATTTGCAATTTTTCTACAGTGGGATTTTCCATCCCGAATTCTATTTGCATGGCCTGGCTGAACATTTTGGTTGTATTTGTTATATTTTCTCGTTTTATCTTGAATTTTTTTTACTAAGATAATGCACTTATCAAGGCGGAAAAGCCACCCGATGATAGAGACCAAATGAGTGTCATGTGTACTGTGGGGCAACATCGTGATGATTATCAATGATGATGATGATGATTGGGCAGAATTCTATTATTTAAGAGAGCAGTTTAACAAGAATTTGTTTATATTGAACTTGAAAATGCCCATGTTGTAGTCAGTTTCACTGAAACTACGATCGTATCTCCTATTTGTATTATAATCTTTATAAGTTTTTTTGCGTTAAGTCGTCACTTCCAGTGTTCATGTTTCCATCGTTCCCTTCATAAAATTAAAACAGTTGTTAGCTATCTTGTATATCATACAATTAGCAGTGTTGAGCTTATTTTCTAGTGAGTGCTGCCATACCTGGGCAGGAGCTGCTAAAAACAGCTTATCCTGCCTTGACAGAGTACAAAATAGACTTCGTAGCCTCGTGGGGGGTGCCCTTTTCTCTTCCCTGCAACCTGTCTCCTACAGAAGGGACGTTGCGAGCCTGTCGTTGTTTTATAGTTATTTCCATGGGAAGTGTTCGTCTGAGCTCCAATCTCAGTAATTTTCCCCACTCTTTATCAGTGCCTAAATCAAAACATAGATTCCATGAACAAAGCTTTTTTCTTAGAAGTGCACGCCTGTCGAACTCTCTTCCGTTTGCTTGTTTCCCACCTGGCTACAACTTGGATGCCTTCAAGTCCAACATAAACAAGTTCCTGTTGAACCGCCCCTTTAAGTAAGACACTTTATCTGATCTCCATTACTAGCGATTACTACGATATTATCCCATTGATTACTGTACACGCAATAATCCTTATCCCCGAGTGGGCTCTGGGCCTGGATAAGTGGTTACTCCGTTGTAAAAAAAAAAAGCTTCAGCTCTCGTCATGATCATTTGATCGATGTATGGCAGATAAGGTGTCACTCGTCGCTTACTGTCATCGTATCATTTGTGTTGTAAGCTATTCTACTTTAAGAAGAAAAGATAAGAGAAATGTAGTTTCAAACCAAATGGTAATATCAATCCAGAGAAGCTTTGAATTGTAAAAGCACGCTGAAGAGAATAGAGTTTGTACAAAATAGAGGGTTTTTTTTCGATCGTCGTTCCTTATGGAAAGAAGTTTTTCTCATGTTCATAATTACTTTGAGTTTGATGTCTGTTTCCTAGCTAGTTGCTTGATTTCATATACAGTGTTTATAAATTTTCCATGTATGTGATATAGTCCAATAATGTGGATAAGATCACCTATCTACTGATTTATTTTGTCCTTTTAGCAGACTATGTTGTAGTCCTGATAAGTGAATAGGAAACAATTTTCTGCAACCGTTTTCATGCATTATGCGCTGTATAGAATCACATATCGCTTGTTAGACCGCAGCGTGTAATTCTAGAAAATATTGAGGTCTTTGTTAGGCAAAAAGGGTGGAGTTTCTGGAGAACGGTTTACACTTGAAGTTGTGTTTCATGAACACTTTTCAGCATTGGATCAAATTTCTTTTTTAAATTTTGTTTATTTTTCTAAAATATATTTAAATCCGAAAGACATTATACGCGTTGTTTATCCATGATCTTTTTTTATGAAAAGTCGTCCTCTTTGCACGTCTTTGAAGCTTTTTATTTGGGTTACATTTTCTCACGTTTGACGAAACTTTTTACGTGATTGTTGTAATCTGAAAGATTTTCGAGCTGCTCTGGTTGAGAAATAGAAAATAGACAAATAAATGTTGCCTCTTATTGTTTTCCTCCAAAAATGTGAGATAGTTCAATTTAGTAATCACGTCGCTTTATATGTCATTTTGATTTCTCCATTTCCGTTCTCCGACGAGTCATTTTTTTTTCCTGTGAACTCAGGCTACTTTTGAACCACGATGATGTCATCAGTAAGAAGAGGGACATTATTCATATAAGTAATCGCCAGGTCCACAGCTGTAATCTGGTATTTGTCTGGAATATAGCCCAGCGCTTAATATGACAAAGGATGTTTCTCCTTGACGTGGTTGGACACTTAGAACAAATTTCATCGCTTACAGAATATTTGTGATTTCTAATCCGTTGAAAACTTGTCAGCTCACATCTTCAAGGGCAATGCTAGAAATATGCAAGTTGTTCATTAAATATATGAAGGAAGGTTTTAACTAGGTCAACTTCTTGTCAATCAATATGTTTAATTAAACATTTATTTTTCTTAGAGATATGAACATCTTTCTGAATAGTAGTTCGCTGTGGTGTAAGAATGGACACTGTGTAAGTTTCGTATTTGAAACAAAAAAAACAACCAACAAAAATGTCGATAAGGAATCGACCAAGTGGAAAGTTTTCTTCAAAACTTTAATGGTAAATAAATGTTTTTTTTTAAAGCAAAAAAACACATATCATGTGTGCATTTCTACAATGTAAAATCAGTGTATATATATATATATATATATATATATATATATATATATATATATATATATATATATATTGATGTGATAATTAATCGGGATCGAAATCATGAATCGAATATCGAAACGCTTTGGAGTATCGGAGTAGGTGTTGAAAAATGTCTTCCTATTTTCCGATGCCCGAAACGCTTCATTTTATTGTGAATAGTGGAATATTTACTGGTGTTGAACTACCAATAATAATAACATCTATAAGTCACACCAATACTTTAGGAACAAGTAGTTAATAAAACATGTTAAAAACACTTTGAAAAGAGGTAAAAACATATTTAATTTTAAAAGGGAAACACTATTTATTTGGTTTTATCGAGCTTTTACACGTGGTTGAGATTAATTTATAAATATTAATACTTTAATATTTATAATTTACTTTAGTTTTGCCATCTTGTATCATTTTGTAAACTTAACTGTAATTCTTATTTTATATATATATGTGTATATATATATATATATATATATATATATATATATATATATATATATATATATATATATATATATATATATACGGTGTTTTTTATTTTTGAATGTACTTTTGTGGTCATAGTATCGGGTTTTGAAATCTAAGGAAGTCATGCCTACGTAATATTTCTTGTTATTCGGGTTTTCTTTCGCAAATATTGTTGCTTGATGAACTACATTTTTTTTAGACATTTATTTTGAACTGGGCAAAGTGTGCGGTGTTTACAGTTGCATTTATCTTGTTCGTTATTAGTATTTTTATTTATGGTATAGTTGTTCTTGTCCGGGGTTGGTTTGTTATTATTATTATTCTTATTCTTATTATTCTTATTATTATTATTATTATTATTATTATTATTATTATTATTATTATTATTATTTCTGCTAGTGTTCGTTTTATTTTTGCCATGGTGTCTACTTTTTTTATTGTTTATTTTGTTGTTGTTTACATTGTTTTCATTTAGTATTTTGTTATTATATGCTTTAATTATCATCTCTAAATTTTCGCAACAACTGTAAGATAACTTCAAGGTATTTTATTGAAGATTTTGTGTAAGGGGTTGGTTGCGGGAAAGTGTTTTTCAATAAGATCTAGAAATTTCTTGCCAAGTTTTGTTTTTAACATTTGATTGTATGGGGCCGTATACCAAATTATAGTATAAAAACGACAATAGCGAATAAATACTGGGAACTCAAAGAAAGCGGACATTCGCCGGTAGTCGAATGGAAAATAATAAGACAAGCTACCACGTGCAGACATTTAGACGACCCATGTAAATTATGCCTCCATGAAAAATTTGCTATCCTGTACTTTAAAGAACACCAAAATCTATTAAACTGTAGACGAGAAATAGCAAACAACTGTGTTCACAAAATAAAACTTACTCTAGGATAGCGATACAAAATAGGTTTAAAACTAACAAAAACAATAAAAAACAAACAAATAAATAAATTAAATAAACATGAATATACATAAACGATCACACATATATGCATGTATGTGTGCATGTATGTGTGTACACATATGTATATTTTTATATAAAAAAGGGAAGAAAATGTCTACCTTAAACCACTAACCTAGTTCTAAAACAGATCCTTTGTTCGATAAAATGCATGCCCATTGGCTGATAGGAAGGGGCGCGGTGGATACTAGAAAGCTGATTGGCTAACTAAAATCCTCAACATATATAAAAACAAGAAACAACCACAGAATTCGCGTATAAGTCTGACGAATCCTATAGTTGATGAAACGCAGAATATTCAGTGTAGCTTAATCGCCATATATATTTTATAAATTACTAACTAGCTCTACCTACGTATTGGGCACTGTTGAAGTAAATACTTAAAGTTTACGCATAAATCTATACTTTCGTATATTAATTTTATGTGAGTAAATGAAGTAGTTATATATATATATGTATATATATACATACTAATAATACTATATTATATATATACTAATAATATGCATATATATATATATATATATATATATATATATAAGGTATTTCGGACAATGTCAACACATCGTTAATTCACTAGTCGCACAGCAGTGGCCGTGGTTACAAACCTTGACTGTTTTACAGGTGGTCGGGTTTAGATCCTGGCTTGAGGTAGTTGCCTTTCTAGCCGCAGCGATGAGCTGTGTTTGGATGACTATAATGCTCCTTATCTTGAGTTGATCATATTGGGAAGTTATACACGAATTACCATTATTATATTAAGCGATGCTCTTTGTGTAAACAAATCGAGGTTAGTTATTTTGGACTATGTCAAAACAACGTTAATTCCCTTTCGCGTTTAGCGAAATGGTTAGAAGGCTTGAGTGTTGTACGGGCGGACGGACTTCGATCCTGTCTTGAGTCTAGCTGCACTGATGAGATATGATACAGCGAACCAGTACTGTAAGTGGATGACTATATATATATATATATATATATATATATATATATATATATATATATATATATATATAATATACTAGCTGGAACGATAAAATTGTCGCCCTAGATAAAAAAGGACATTATTCCATTTCCGTTTGGTGAAGACTGGTTTTCTTTTTCTTTTCTTTTTTTGTTGCAGACCATCTACAAGTTAACCAACAAGTGTGATAGAAGCCTTTTATCATGTCTGAAAGTTACATAATGTTCAGCGAGCGAGATCGGAGATGCGCCACTGTACAACACATGCCCTTTATCGCTCCAAGTTATGACAAGAGGACAATTGCCAGGGCCCTAAAAATTCAAATCCAGACGGTTCACCATCGGACGACCCACTGTTATGGCCTTTGATGTGGTTTCAAACGGAAGCCATACCATGCCATCTCACATCATCGAGGCCGGCTTAAATGTCAACACTAAAATGTACCTTTATTTGCAGAAGAGGGTGATGATCCCCTGGTGCAATCAGGTAGCCACTGGCAACCCTGAGTGTGGTAGCAGAACCAGGCGCCTGTTCACAAATCCAAATCAAGGCGATTATTTAGACTGAAAGCGACAAAATTGAATAGATGTCAGTTCTACTACATAATCAAGTTACTTGAATTGATTTTTTTTTTCAATAAAAGTTTTAAAATAAAGCTGTAGTGTTGTTTTCGTTAGGGTTATAATTTTATTATTCTACCCTCTCTCTCTCTCTCTCGCTCTCTCTCACTCTCTCTCTCTCTCTCTCTCTCTCTCTCTCTCTATATATATATATATATATATATATATATATATATATATATATATATATATATATATATATATATATATTGTATTTCAAAACTGAGTACACCTCGCACATTTCTTCAAATATTTAAGTATATCTCTTCATGGGACAACACTAAAAAATGATTTTTTGATACAATGAAAAGTAGTTTGTCTGAAGCATGTATAAGAGAGTTTATTTATTTTCCCCTCAGAATAGCTCAAAATGTAGGCATTAAAAGCTAAATCCCTGGTAACAAAAGTGAGTACACCCCTGAGAAATTATACCCCTTAAAAGTGAGTACAATCCTATAAAATTACGGTCCTAAATGTCTAAATTATGTATGGTCCCCCCCTCTACAATATTATGTGACGCCTTAATGTAACTACGCCATGTGTTCATAGGGAGCAAGCGTATTCAAATTTATAGTGCAGCTCTTGCACTCTCTCTTACCAGTCACTGAAGGTTCCAACATGGCACCACATGGCAAAAAACTCTCTTGCACTACATAAAGTTGGCCAAGGCTACAAGAAGGCTGCTAATACCTTACAACTGAGCTGCAACACGGTGACTAAGATGATCCAGCACTTTGAAAGAGCCCGGTCCACTCAGAACAGGTCTCGGGTATGTATAAATTGTGTATACTTAGACAACATTTTTTAATCTAAGCAAACATTATGAAAAATAGCAGAAATCATTTGCTTAATGATACCTTTCTGTTTTTTTGTTTGTTTTTTAATTATGATTATTTTCTGTACAAATAAAAAAAATATGTTGGTTCCATATGTATCGCGAACATTTTTCGGTTCTTTGTCGCATCATTATCGCGTAAAAACATTTTTTAAAAAAATAAAGCGGAAGAAAGGAATATAATTTCAAACACTAGCTTTGAAGCTGGCGTATGGAATGAGTTAAATGCCGGGAGAACGTTTTCACGCTTGTCAAGGAGAGAAGTTAACAATTTACAATTTGATGATGCCACAATTAGCACCACAAGATCCAGTTGTACTGCTTTAAGAATTAAAAATTATTATTAAACATTTTATGGGCAATATTATTGATTATAGGCTGTTGGACATCGGTATGAATAGATTTTGTTAATTTAAACATATTTACCCGAAAAAACTTAAAAGGAATAATTACGCAGTAGATATATGTAATTTTTCACAACGTTTGCTTAAATGTATTACCATAAACATACTTAACTAATATTAATTAATATAATATTTCTTTGAGAAAATGATTGTTTGATTAATTGCTGATATTGCTCCCAAACATAATCTCTTATTAATAAATGTAAGAGATACAACTGGTGTTTGAACTCGTCTTGGCAGATTCCATATTCGGCTTCTACATCCATTACGTCATTCGCGCGCCATACAGTTAATCTACTGCAGTTATAGCAACGTCACAGTATATGATGTATTCAAACTGCCCGCAAACCCCGCCTAACATCTGTTATGAAATCCAATCGCCTTGCCTTTGTTAAATAGCTGCATATTGCAATATTTCGTTTCGCTTTTTAAAGTTAATCGTCTACAGAAATTTTGTAAAATATCAAAAGGTTGCCTGGAAAATAATTTAGGGAAAAATATACGATAACGACCGCAAAATATCCGCAAAACCAAATAGTTAGTATGTGAGGTTGGATGAAACTAAAGACGCAGGAATTATATCACAACAAAGTTTATATTGAAAATAGACTTCATAGAATTAAATGTCAGTAAAATATCTTAGACTGTATAACACATAATTATGAAGATATATATTTGAATGAATTAATTTAATATGAAATATTTAACGATATATGGAATAAATATTGAATATTTAGCTATAAATCAAATAAATAGAAAATATTAAGCTATAAATTAAATAAATATTTAATATTTACCTATAAATGAGATAAATATAAAATATTTAGCTATAAAATAAATAAATATTAAATATTTACCTACAAATTAAATAAATATAAAATATTTAGCTATAAAATATATAAATATTAAATATTAAGCTATAATTAAATAAATATTAAATGTTTAGCAATACATTAAATAAATGTTAAATATTTAGCTCTAATTAAATCAATATTAAATATTTAGCTATAATTAAATAAGTATCAAATATTTAGTTGTAATTAAATAAATATTAAATGTTTAGCAATAAATTAAATGATTATTAACTATTTAGCTGTAATTAAATGAATATTACATGTTTCGCAGTAAATTTAATAAATATTAAATATTTAGCTCTATATAAATCAATATGAAATATTTAGCTATAATTAAAGATCAAATATTTAGCTGGAATTAAATAAATATTAAATGTTTAGCAGTAAATTAAATCAATATTAAATATTTAGCTATAATTAAATAAGTATCAAATATTTAGTTGTAATTAAATAAATATTAAATGTTTAGCAATAAATTAAATGATTATTAACTATTTAGCTGTAATTAAATAAATATTACATGTTTAGCAGTAAATTTAATAAATATTAAATATTTAGCTCTATATAAATCAATATGAAATATTTAGCTATAATTAAAGATCAAATATTTAGCTGTAATTAAATAAATATTAAATGTTTAGCAGTAAATTAAAAAAATATTAAATATTTAGCCATAATTAAATAAATATTAAATATTTAGTTGTAATTAAATAAATATTAAATATTTAGCCATAATTAAATAAATATTAAATATTTAGCCATAATTAAATAAATATTAAATATTTAGCAGTAAATTAAATAAATATTAAATATTTAGCCATAATTAAATAAATATTAAATATTTAGCTATAATTAAATAAATATTAAATATTTAGTTGTAATTAAATAAATATTAAATATTTAGCCATAATTAAATAAATATTAAATATTTAGCAGTAAATTAAATAAATATTAAATATTTAGCCATAATTATATAAATATTAAATATTTAGCTATAATTAAATAAATATTAAATATTTAGTTGTAATTAAATAAATATTAAATATTTAGCCATAATTAAATAAATATTAAATATTTAGCCATAATTAAATAAATATTAAATATTTAGCCATAATTAAATAAATATTAAATATTTAGCCATAATTAAATAAATATTAAATATTTAGCCATAATTAAATAAATATTAAATATTTAGTTGTAATTAAATAAATATTAAATATTTAGCCATAATTAAATAAATATTAAATATTTAGCCATAATTAAATAAATATTAAATATTTAGCCATAATTAAATAAATAATAAATATTTAGCCATAATTAAATAAATATTAAATATTTAGCCATAATTAAATAAATATTAAATATTTAGCAGTAAATTAAATAAATATTAAATATTTAGCCATAATTAAATAAATATTAAATATTTAGTTGTAATTAAATAAATATTAAATATTTAGCCATAATTAAATAAATATTAAATATTTAGCCATAATTAAATAAATATTAAATATTTAGTTGTAATTAAATAAATATTAAATATTTAGCCATAATTAAATAAATATTAAATATTTAGCCATAATTAAATAAATATTAAATATTTAGCCATAATTAAATAAATATTAAATATTTAGCCATAATTAAATAAATATTAAATATTTAGCCATAATTAAATAAATATTAAATATTTAGCAGTAAATTAAATAAATATTAAATATTTAGCCATAATTAAATAAATATTAAATATTTAGCTATAATTAAATAAATATTAAATATTTAGTTGTAATTAAATAAATATTAAATATTTAGCCATAATTAAATAAATATTAAATATTTAGCCATAATTAAATAAATATTAAATATTTAGTTGTAATTAAATAAATATTAAATATTTAGCCATAATTAAATAAATATTAAATATTTAGCCATAATTAAATAAATATTAAATATTTAGCCATAATTAAATAAATATTAAATATTTAGCCATAATTAAATAAATATTAAATATTTAGCCATAATTAAATAAATATTAAATATTTAGCCATAATTAAATAAATATTAAATATTTAGCCATAATTAAATAAATATTAAATATTTAGCCATAATTAAATAAATATTAAATATTTAGCAGTAAATTAAATAAATATTAAATATTTAGCCATAATTAAATAAATATTAAATATTTAGCAGTAAATTAAATAAATATTAAATATTTAGCCATAATTAAATAAATATTAAATATTTAGCCATAATTAAATAAATATTAAATATTTAGCCATAATTAAATAAATATTAAATATTTAGCCATAATTAAATAAATATTAAATATTTAGCCATAATTAAATAAATATTAAATATTTAGCAGTAAATTAAATAAATATTAAATATTTAGCCATAATTAAATAAATATTAAATATTTAGTTGTAATTAAATAAATATTAAATATTTAGCCATAATTAAATAAATATTAAATATTTAGCCATAATTAAATAAATATTAAATATTTAGCCATAATTAAATAAATATTAAATATTTAGCCATAATTAAATAAATATTAAATATTTAGCCATAATTAAATAAATATTAAATATTTAGCAGTAAATTAAATAAATATATAATATTAAGCCATAATTAAATAAATATTAAATATTTAGTTGTAATTAAATAAATATTAAATATTTAGCCATAATTAAATAAATATTAAATATTTAGCCATAATTAAATAAATATTAAATATTTAGTTGTAATTAAATAAATATTAAATATTTAGCCATAATTAAATAAATATTAAATATTTAGCCATAATTAAATAAATATTAAATATTTAGCCATAATTAAATAAATATTAAATATTTAGCCATAATTAAATAAATATTAAATATTTAGCCATAATTAAATAAATATTAAATATTTAGCAGTAAATTAAATAAATATTAAATATTTAGCCATAATTAAATAAATATTAAATATTTAGCTATAATTAAATAAATATTAAATATTTAGTTGTAATTAAATAAATATTAAATATTTAGCCATAATTAAATAAATATTAAATATTTAGCCATAATTAAATAAATATTAAATATTTAGTTGTAATTAAATAAATATTAAATATTTAGCCATAATTAAATAAATATTAAATATTTAGCCATAATTAAATAAATATTAAATATTTAGCCATAATTAAATAAATATTAAATATTTAGCCATAATTAAATAAATATTAAATATTTAGCCATAATTAAATAAATATTAAATATTTAGCCATAATTAAATAAATATTAAATATTTAGCCATAATTAAATAAATATTAAATATTTAGCAGTAAATTAAATAAATATTAAATATTTAGCAGTAAATTAAATAAATATTAAATATTTAGCCATAATTAAATAAATATTAAATATTTAGCCATAATTAAATAAATATTAAATATTTAGCAGTAAATTAAATAAATATTAAATATTTAGCAGTAAATTAAATAAATATTAAATATTTAGCAGTAAATTAAATAAATATTAAATATTTAGCAGTAAATTAAATAAATATTAAATATTTAGCCATAATTAAATAAATATTAAATATTCAGCAATAAATTGAATACTTTTTTTAATTACATTTTCACCCCAAACAAAGCACATTGCCACTTTGATGTAGGGGGCAACAATTGAGGACATATGCTACAGGGGCACTAGGTGGGGAGTTGGGCAGCAAGATGTCGGTTCACTCTACACTTGAACTTCTGCATGTCAGTACAGTTGGGGAAGCAGGAACCTGGCAGGCAGTTCCAAAGTATGGCGGTTCTGGGAAAGAAACTACTGGAGTAGAAGGCTCTCTTACATCTAGGGATCTCAACTGTGAAGGGGTGGGATTTTGCTGCTTGTCAGGTTTGTTGGGGGTATTTACGTCGAGGGGGTACAAGTGCTTGCAGCTCGTCGGAACATTCAGCGTTAAAGTATTTGTAGAACAGGCAGAGGGATGCTACATTGCGTTGATGGGACAGAGGCTGAAGCTTGGATGATAGTTCAGGACCTATCAGGTTGGCGACTCTCTTTTGAACCTTATCTAGAAGTGGGAGACTAGTAGCTGATGCACCGGCCCAAATATGACAACAATACTCCATACCTGGGCGAATGGTGGCCTTATAGAGGTACAGGATACTTTTAGGCGTCAGTAGCTTTCTAGCACGGTAGAGAGAACCTACCTTTTTCGTAGCGGTCCTGGCAATGCTCTCAATGTAATGGTTCCAACTCATGTTTCCTATGAACGTTAGGCCGAGGAGTTTAAAGATGTGCTTGGCCATTGCTATTTGTGGCACAGAAGGTTTCTTGTAATTATTGAAGGAGACAAGTTTAGTCTTGGCAGCAGTGAATGTGACCATCCATTTTTGTCTCCATTCCACTGCAGATTGGAGATCATCCTCTAGTGTTACTGCTATTTCTTTATATATATATATTTATTTTTACACAGTGATCACCACTTATCAAGGCCCGGAAGCAACTCAGGGATAAGGGTTATTGCAAGTACATTACATTAGTGTGGAGATTTGATGAAGTGTTTACTTAAGGGGGCGGTTCATTAGGAATTTGTTAACGTTTGACTTGAAGTCATCCAAGTTGTAGTCCGGTGGGAAGCAGGCAGACGGAACAGAGTTCCACAGGCGTGCAGTTCTAAGAAAGAAGCTTCGTTCATGGAATCCGCGTTTTGATTTAGGCACAGATATAGAGTGGGGGAAATTGTTTACAGTGTATTCAGCTAGACGGGTGTTTTTTCGTGAAAGATTGGCGAGGGGGGACCAGAGATTGGAGTTAAAACGAGCACCTGCCATGGAAATAACGATAAAACAAGGATAGGCTCGCAACGTCTCTTCTGTGTGAGAGAGGTTGCAGGGCATCCCCCACTAAGCCACGAAGTCTATTTTGTACTCTGTCAAGGCAGGATAGGCTATTTTAGCAGCTCCTGCCCAGATATGGAACAGTATTTCATCCTTGGACGTACTTATATGTGTTCATTTGTTTTCCTGTCGTGTCTGTTATAGAGCGTGGTGTCATCAGCACATATACCCATCTAACAGACAATTTTGTCAGGGAGGTAATTTATGAAGATTAGGAATAACAGAGGTCCAAGGATAGACCCCTGAGGCACTCCAGCAGTTATATCATATTGTTTAGATATACGGCTATCGAGGACGACCTGGATTTTTTCTTTTATATAAGAAGGATTTAATTATGTTAAGTATTCTTCCAGTGATACCGTATGATCTGATTTTCCTGAAAGATTAAATATTTAGCTATAATTAAATAAATATTAAATGTTAAGCTATAATTAAAAAAGTATAATATATTTTGTTATAATTAAAGAAATACTAAATGTTTAACAATAAATAAAATACATATTTAATATTTAGCTGTAATTAATTAAATATTAAATGTTCAGCAATAAATTAAATAAATATTAAATATTTAGTTATAAAAAAATATTAAATATTTAGCAATAATTAAATAAATATTAAATGTGTTGCTATAATTAAACAAATATTAAATATGTTGCTATAATTAAATAAATATTAAATATTAAGCTATAAGTAAATAAGTATTAAATATTTAACTATAATTAAATAAGTATAAAATGTTTACCAATAAATTAAATAAATATTAAATATTAAGCTATAATTAAATGAATATAAAATATTTAGTTATAATTAAATAAATATTAAATATTTAGCTATAAATAAATAAATATTAAATATTAAGCTATAATTAAAAACATATTTAATATTTAGTAATAATTAAATAAATATTAAATGTTATGCTATGAATTAAATATATATTAAAAGTTTAGCAATAAATAAAATAAATATACAATATTTTTGCTATAATTAAATAAATATTAAATATTTACTTATAAATTAAATACATATTAAATATTCAGCAATAAATTAAATAAATATGAAATATGTAGCTATAATTAAATATTAAATTTGTAGCTTTGGGTGTAATGCATTGTGCATGGTCATGAATTTCCTGGTTAACTTACCGAGCTGTCTCAGTTCTTCTTTTGTCCACCCTATAAACAGTCCAGTGTATCTTACTGGTGATACTGCCCATGTATTTATACCTTTTATTAGGTTTCTGCTATATAATTTCGTTTCAATGAGTTTTCTTGTTCTCCTGAGGTATTCCTTTCTAATGCTCGCATTCATTTCTGTTACTTTGATGGTGTCCGCTTCCAGAATTCCCAAGTATTTATAGTCGTCTTGTTCCGCTAGTGCCTTCATCTCCGTTTGGTTGGGTAGTTCCATGCTTTCTGTCGTTTCCAGTTTTCCCTTTTTTATAACTAGTAGTGTGCACTTTTCAAATCCAATTCCAATGTTGATATCCTGGCTGAAAATCCTGGTAGAGTTAGTGTCTCTAGCTCCTTTTCAGTCCTTACAAAAAGTTTCAAATCGTCCATGTACATCAGGAGGTTATTTTTTCCTCTGTGTTAGAGAACTTGTATCTGGCATGCCATTTTCTCAGAATCTGTTCAAGGGCATCATGGCTATGATGAACAGTAACGGTGATAGTGAATCTCCTTGGAAGATGCCTCTTTGTATGTTAATTCCTGTTATGTGTCAGCTGTCAATTTCAGTCTCCATGTTCTCATTGCATTTTCTATTACGTTGATGATCCCGCTTTGTATTTTATACATGTTTGAAGCATCATATTATCCATGCTTGGGGGATCCTGTCGTACGCATTTTTGTAGTCGATCCATGCCATGGTTAAATTGTTTCTCCTTCTTTTTACCTCCTTTAGGATCTTTTGGTCTATATATAGCAGATCATGTGTTTCTGTTTTTTTCTTTCTGACATCCTTTCTATTCCTCGGGAAGAAGTCCACGATTATTCAGAGAGTGGTAGATTTGTTACCTCAGTTGTGCTGTTAGTATTTTCCATGTAGTGGGTTAGCACGTGATCGGCCTATAGTTGCTGGGGGCACTTCCTTTCTTTGTGTCCTTCTGTAGCATGTGGTTCTACATTTCATTATCCAATCTGGCACGCTTGCTTCCTGTCTGCATTTCATAGGTTTTCGGCTAGCCTTTCCTGTAAGGTTGTGAATTTTTTGAACCAGTAGGCGTGTGTCCCGTCGTGCCCTGGTGCTCTCCAGTTTGCCATTTTTCCTATGGTTTTCTTTAGGGTTTCCTTACTGATTTCATTCATTGTTCCTACTATTTATTGTAACTCTTCTTTCATGTCTTTCAGCCATTCGGCATTTCTATTGTGATCTCATCGTTCTTCCCTATATTTTACTCCAATAGAGTTTTGTTTCTGTCGGATTTAGTTGTTCTGTTTTTGTTTTTCCTCCGTTCACATTTTGGTAGAATTGCGTTCATTAGTTTCAAATGTCCTGTTTTGTTTGCATTGTTCAGATTTATATCTATATCGTCTCAATCTCGCTTTTTTTACTTTTATTTTTTAGTCCAGTTCTTCATGTTTCTTGTTTAGCCTCCCCTTACCATTCATATTTCTAATATTCCATCTTTCCACATTGTTTTCTTCCTGTTGATAATTTTGGCTTCTTTTTTATGTTTGTGTATTTGAGATTCTAATCTCATTTCCCATCCAAGTTTTGTCGGTCCACTTTTCCCCGGTTTTTATTTCTGATTTGAAATTCATACTTACCATTTTGGCATTTTGAGTAAATTAAGTTGTGAGATTGTCCGTTTGAGTAAATTAAGTCTGTGAGATTGTCTGTTGGGATGTGTAGGAGGAGCTTGTACCCCTTCCCCGTTTCAGTTCTTAATTTCTTCTGCTCTTGATTCCTTAACGATGGGAGATTTGTTTTTCCCCGTTCATGAACTTTATTATTTTATTTATTTGGTCTGCTTCATTCTCTGTTAGTTCTGTTTCAGTGTTCTCGGTTTCCACGTTTGTAGAGTTCGATCTTCGTAGGTCCTCCGTCTATGCTGTTTTTACTTGTGGGGTTTCTCTACATGCAGTTCCATTTGGGGATGCTTCATGTATATCATTCATTTTTTTTTTATTTTGTCGCTGTATGTCTGTTAGTTCTAGTTTAGAGACCCAGCCTTTCTTGAGTATCAGTCTTGCTTGGTCCGCTATTCTTCGTTCTGTCGTTTGGTAGTCACTGGACAAGGCCCATAGTTCTTTCATTCGGTTCCAATAGCCTACATATCTATATTTAGGATGACTTCTATAATAGCATTCCATTACGAGTTACATATTCTCTGTTATTGTCCATTTCTTTTTTCTTTTTTTTTATTTTGATGGTTATCATGGCTGTGCTGTGTTTGGTCGGTATCACTTTGGTCCCTGAAATTAGAGTTTATACTTACCTGTTATTAATGTTATTATTATTATTATTATTATTATTAATGTTATTATTATTATTATTATTATTATTATTATTATTATTATTATTATTATTATCGTCACATTGTGTGTCTAGTTGTTGTCATTGCCGATTTTACGTTGATAGGCGGATCATAATAAATAACGAGAGTCTATCAGCATCTTTCATGGTCTTCTAGCAGTTTCTGCAAGATTCTGGCGGTTCCCAAAACGAAGTCCTTTGAAGTACTCCAACATTGCAATGGATACCACTTTTCTCAATCCTCTTGTCAAATCCGTTTTCACACTCCGCAGAAATCCCAGCACAAGAGGTACAACTTCTACCTTTCAAGTTATACTTCTTTAATCTCTTTACGCTTGGTACTTTCTCACCTCTATTTTATTTTCCTCTACATCCACATCAGCTGCCATTGTAAATCAATGATTATCGCCTTGTGTTCTTTTCTCTAACGAGATTGAATTTGGCCTCCTTGCTTCAATCACATTATCACATTGGATATTCATATTCCACAATAATTTCACATGGTCGTCGTCCCCTAACATTTCTGCAATATGTTCGTTCCATTTCCATTGCATTCTGTTCCGTCTGTCTGCTTCCCACCGGACTACAACTTGGATGTCTTCAAATCCAACGTAAACAAATTCCTAATGAACCGCCCCCTTAAGTAAACACTTCATCAAATCTCCACACTAACGTAATGTACTTGCAATAACCCTTATCCCTGAGTGGCTTCCGGGCCTTGATAAGTGGTGATCACTGTGTAAAAAAAAATTCCAATCCTCTTTTCTTGTATATATCCCAATGCACCTTTCTCGCAATGTGGTGTTCCCTAGAAGCTAAGTGACAACAAGTATCCTCAGGTTTCCAGTGTTCTTCAATTCTTTCGACAACATAATTGCATTATCGTAACAGCTACTTGTCATTGACTTTTCATTGGCAGCAACTATTGGGCTTTGCTGGGATTTGAGTGGCAATAAGCCTCCCCAATATCCCAGTTCTCTTTGCACTTATTCGGCTGAGATCTGGTCAATTCCCCAGCCTTTACTTCCTCCTTGACTCTACTTGATTATTTGGTCTCTCTCTTTTTTTGGGGGGGGCAGTGATATGGCAATGGGGGTAGGGTTGAGTTAGAGAAGTTATAGATATGCGGTTTCAGTGTTCTTGGTTCCATGTAGTGTTTCATGTTTTGCTTTTGCAGCAGTTTGTCTGGCCTTCACTTGTTGCTCCTGTATGTTAGTTTCCATATTCAAGGGTTTTTTTTCTTAATATTCCAGCTTTTTTTATTATTGTTGTTGTTCGTTGTATTTTTCCAGCCATTCCTTTGATTACAATTTCTCTATTCTTTTTTCAAGGTTTTTAGGGATAGTTCCTACTGCTCCTATTATTATTATTATTATTATTATTATTATTATTATTATTATTATTATTATTATTATTATTATTATTTCTGTTGTCACATTTTGTGTTTAACTTTTGTTATTACCAATTTTATACTGAAAGGCCGATCATAAAAAAATGATGACAGATAACAGCATCTTTTTTTAATCTTCCATCACTTTACGCCATATTCTGGCGGTTCCCACCAAGGCAGTATTCTTCTGAAGTAGTCCAACATTGCAATGTATTCCAATCTTCTCGAACCACTCTTAAAATCCTTTTGCCGCACTCCCCAGAACTCCCAGCGCAAGTAAAACTTCTACCTCATTTAACTTCCACAATCTTTTTTATCTCCCTTTTCAATTCGTTTTACTTTTCGACTTTCTATTTTTCATCTTTTTCAACATTCACATTATCTGGCACTGCTCTTTTTTTTCAGACAAAACAAAATGTTGTCTCTTTGCTTCAACCACATTATCACATAAGTTCATCATATCCTACAATATATTTTATATTATCATTTTTTTGCCACCTCTTCTGGAACTTTTTGTCTGCAATCCAACCATCTTTTCTTGCAAATATCTTAATGGATATTTCTTGCAATATTGTCATGCTGCCTCTTGTACTCCTTTTAAGCAAATTTCTCACAACTACTGAGGAGGTATTTTACATTCTCATCTTTCTGCCTACATAGTGTTATCAATGTGATTCTTTTCAAATCTTCAATCACATTTTCACAACAATCATCAAGGTGTTTCCATTGTCCACTACATCTGATACATTTTTATTGAACTAACAATGTTTTGCTT
Organism: Euprymna scolopes; assembly: GCF_053919585.1. NCBI lineage: Eukaryota > Metazoa > Mollusca > Cephalopoda > Sepiida > Sepiolidae > Euprymna > Euprymna scolopes. The sequence goes on along the minus strand of NC_136490.1, from coordinate 23,216,651 downwards.
AATCCACTTTTGCTTTTTGTTTATTTATTGACTTAAATTACTTGATCTTTACTAGTTAACTCCCTTGCAATTACTAGTTAACTCCCTTGCAATTACTAGTTAACTCCCTTGCGATTACTAGTTAACTCCCTTTTTCAAATTTTGACACGTTCTTTATAATCATTTTCTTACGGTTTAAGATATAAACTTTCAGACTGTATATTTTTCTTCTTTTACACATCGTTCTACGCTTATTAGTCCTCGTTCTCCATCTTTTCATTTCACGTATAACTTATTAACATCGCTCTTTAAGAGTTTCATTCATCGTCATCGTTTTCCTTGTCTTCCTATCCATATCTTTAACTCGTTTTCTGAATAATACCCTCCGCATATCGATGTATTGCTACTACCTGTGTGTTTACTGCGGATATTTTGTCTTTTCCATTCAATATTTTCCTATAAACCAGCCTTAATCTTTTCTTGTGTTCTTATTGTTATTTTTGTTTCATTTCAGCTTTTCTAACTTTACAATTCCTAAGTAGGAGTATATTTCTCCGAACTCCTGATCTGAAATGGAACACGTACATCAAGTCTGTTGCCAAGGTCGCTGGAAAGATGGTGGGATCCTTCAACCACTCCAGAAGATATCTCACTACTGATGCAATTCTCTATTTATATAAAAGCCAAGTACGTCCAAGAATGGAATACTGTTGCCATATTTGGGCAGGAGCTGCTAAAAACAGCCTATCCTGCCTTGACAGAGTACAAAATAGACTTCGTGGCTTAGTGGGAGATGCCCTTTTCTCTACCCTGCAACCTCTCTCCCACAGAAGAGACGTTGCGAGCCTATCCTTGTTTTATTGTTATTTCCATGGCAGGTGCTCGTCTGAACTCCAATCTCTGGTCCCCCCTCGCCAATCTTTCACGAAAAAACACCCGTCTAGCTGAATCCACTGTGAAAAATTTCCCCCACTCTATATCTGTGCCTACATCAAAACGTGGATTCCATGAACAAAGCTTCTTTCCTAGAACTGCACGCCTTTGGAACTCTGTTCTGTCTGCCTGCTTCCTACCGGACTACAACTTGGATGTCTTCAGGTCCAATGTTAACAAATTCCTAATGAACCGCCCCCTTAAGTAAACACTTCATCAAATCTCCACACTAACGTAGTGTACTTGCAATATCCCTTATCCCCGAGTGGCTTCCGGGCCTTGATAAGTGGTGATCACTGTGTAAAAAAAGAACTCTTTTATCATTTCCCCATTCAACAGATATATATATATATATATATATATATATATATATATATATATATATATATATATATATATATATTTACTTCCAACAATTTTGTTCTTTTTCAGTTTCAAGGCACCACAGTTCTTTATGCCAAATTCTATACCTATGTCATTACTGAATTATTATTATTATTATTATTATTATTATTATTATTATTATTGTTGTTGTTGTTGTTGTTGTTGTTGTTTATTCACTTAGAGTAGTCACACAAGCTATTATAAAAGATTTCTCTTTAAGAACATCTCCTGGTGTTCTCTGAGTGACAACAAGTCTCTCCAGATTTTCAGTACTCACCGCCTCTTTCCATAACCTCTGGAGATTAATTTGCATTACCGTAGCAACCGTTTACTATTGATTTCTCGTTTACGGTGACCACTGGTCTATACTGGAGTTTGGGTGACAATAAGCCTCTCCAAGGTTCTAATCATCTTTGCACTTAACTAGCGGAGATCTGACTAGTGTTTTCTCTCCTCGACTTTTCCATCCGACTTAACTCTCCTCGCTTATTTTGTGTGGCGTCAGTTTTTGTGTCACTCACAAAAAATATTTTTCTTATTATTACTTCTTTAGTTATCACATTCTATTAGCAACGTTTCTGGCTAGTTTTTGTCAAAGAAGTAGAAACTAGTATCTTCATCTCCTTACAGCAAATGGCTTCCCGCGTTGTCTGTAGCGATTTTCATAAAAAGTAAAAGAGTATGAATTAAAGTTTTTACAATTAACTTTTATAATCGGGCCTTGATTAGTGGTGACACCACAAGTAGAAATAAGTCATTTATCGTGGCAATTGGTTTTAAAGCTTGTAAAAAGAAGTTGATTATAAAACCTAGGTTTTTTTATAATCAAAAAAAGAAAAGCTAAGAAGCTTGTGAAATTGGAACGAATAGTTAAATGTTTAAATTGGAAAGAATATGACTAAACTGTAAATGTTGCGTGCCTCTCTGTTTCAATCAACAATCTAAGTCGGATTAATGTCAAGAAAATAATTTATGAGGACAAAGCATGTTCGATTCACAAAAAACTGTATATAGCAATTGTTGCCGTAGTAACATATATGCATCTGGGTTCGCTCCACTGTACACGATTTTTTTTCTGTATCCCCCTCCTATCTTAAATGTCACGTTATAAGTGACAGCTACGTCGACCAGATCCCAACAAACGACACCACGCGTAGCTGGCTCTTAGCACAAGGACCCAGACCAACATGTCGTAAATCTCTCTGATAAGACGATAATTTTTACATAGTTCGACTCTCGAACGAGATAGTAGCAGATAGACGCTTCGTGTGCTGATCGAACTTAAATTGCAAATGGCCACGCGTCTTTTTCTTTTTATTCTCTAGCTTCTGCTTTCTTTCTTCTGATTTTTATCTCCATATATGCATTTCAGTCCGTGACGTCACGATCAAGTCACGTCACGAAAATGCTGACGCGACTACATTACAGAAATTACTGATTATCTCTCTAAATCCGTAATGATTATGGGGAAGCCACTATATAAGTCCTCCTCTATTTCCTGGCAGCTGTCGCAATAGATTACATGATGGAAGCGAAACTCCTACAACCTTGTCACTCAATGTCGCATGCTATAATATATATTTCAATTAAGTTATATGCCAGCTTTTTATCTATCATTTTGAATGAAACATCAAAACGCTGACCAATCGCAATTCTCTAAACTGCTAAAAACAAAGACCTTTCTTTTTTCTTCGCTACGTGACTGACTTCCTCTTATAATGCAACTTCCTCTAAGTATATCGAGTGTTTTACACTAAAATATATAGTAGCATTTTAAGTTCCCTCACTAAAAGCTTGACTCATGTAGAATAATTTTAATTCTCACCTTAATTTTATAAACACGCAACTAAATAGTGCTACACCAACGTTGTCTTCTTAAAATACATAACCAAGTTAAATTAACTGATATAAATCAGTGAATGTCAACCGAGGGACAAGAAACACATTCAACATCAAAACAAAGATGTATTGACAACTCGAAAATATATTCTTAATATGAAAAATAAAAACATATTTCCGTGTGACTTGTAGTTACCATAAAAAAAATCTTCCATTAATTAAGGGTTAATATCTTGATAGTATAGCCTGTCTCTTCTCTATTGCTATTTTCATGGTAAGTACTATGTAAACTCCAACTTTTGGCGCCCCCTTACAAAACTTTCCCCAAAAAACACTCAACTAGCTACAACCACTATATATGATTTCCCCCACTCTTTATCTGTACCTAATATAAACGCAGATTCCAGACCTGCCCGCCTTTGGAACACTGTTCCGCTGGCATGCATCTCGGCTAAATATAACACGGTAGCCTTCAAATCTAATGTAAACAAGGCCTTGTTAAGTCGTCATCATAAATAATCAAATTATAACCAATTTACATCATTAACGATCACTTTTCTACCACCTTACATTCATTAACCCTTTTTTTTTTACATAGGCATCACCACATTATCAAGGCCAAGAGGCCACTCAAGGATAAGGGTTAAAGAGTGTACAGTAGAAATTGGACATTATAGTAATCATTAGTAATGAAAATTTGGTAAAGTTGATAACTTATATGGAACGGCTCATCAAGAACTTATTTACGTTAGACTTGAAGACAACCATATTGTAGTCAGCCGGAAAGCAGGAAAACGGAAGACAATTCCACAGGCGTGCAGTTCTAAGAAAAAAGCTTTGTTCATGGAATCTACGTTTAGGTTTAGGCACAGATAAAGAGCGGGGGGGAATTACTGATAGTGTTTACAGCTAGACGAGTGTTTCTTGTGAAAGTTTGAGGAGGGGGGACCATAGATAGAAGCTCATTCGAACACTTTCCATGAAAATAACGATACATCAGAGACAAACTCGCAACATCTCTTCTGTGGGATAAAGGTTGCAAGGAAGAGAAAAGGACATCTCCTACGAGGCTACGAAGTCTATTTTGAACAATATCAAGGCATCCTCGAGTGGTCTTGAGCCTTGATAAGTGGTGACTCCCCAAGTAGAAAAAAGTCATTTTATCGTGGCAGCTGAAAACTACAATTTTTTTTTTGGAGAACTTTGAACTGAATTCCGTCCTCAGAACTCAGAACAAATAAAACCTCGATTATCGCACACTATATTACTTGGTAAGGTAACATGACGTCATGCGGACGAGTTCTATCTACTTTATCGATGAATACTTTTCATTGATCATCTTACTAATCAGAACCCCCCCGGTCGTTTCGTCTTTTATTAATTACTAGCAGGGCTACCCGGCGTTGCTCGGGATCGTATAAACAATGAAAAAACAAAAGCAGATATTGAACATATGTTTTATTCTTAGGGGAGAGGAATCTTTCATCTCAAGTTTTAGCGTTACAAACAAACATTTGTCTTTTATATATATAGATAATGACAGGTTTTTTGGGGCCCCCCTCAAAGATAACTGATCAGTTGACCAACTTCTAGTGGTCCGTTTGACGTGAAATTTCGACATTTGTCATCCGGGTGATGGGGCTTTGATATGATACCAAATTTGTCAAGTTTGGTTCCGTCTTTCAAAAGTTTTAGCGTTACAAACAAACATACATACATACACACAGACGTTTGGCTTTTATATATATATATAGAAGACTATCGCCATCTTTTTTTTTTTTTTTTACACGGTGGTCACCACTTATCAAGGCCGTTACAGTGCGTTAGTGTGGATATTTAATGAAGTGTTTACTTAAGAGGGCGGTTCATTAGGAATTTGTTAACGTTGTACTTGAAGACATCCAAGTTTTAGTCAGGTGGGAAGCAGGCAGACGGAACAGAGTTCCACAGGCGTGCAGTTCTAAGAAAGAAGCTTTGTTCATGGAATCCACGTTTTGATTTAGGCACAGATAAAGAGTGGGGGAAATTTTTCACAGTGGATTCAGTTAGACGGGTGTTTTTTCGTGAAAGATTGGCGAGGGGGGACCAGAGACTGGAGTTCAGACGAGCACCTGCCATGGAAATAACGATAAAACAAGGATAGGCTCGCAACGTCTGTTCTGTGGGAGACAGGTTGCAGGGTAGATAAAAGTGCATCCCCCACTAAGCCACGAAGTCTATTTTGTACTCTGTCAAGGCAGGATAGACTGTTTTTAGCAGCTCCTGCCCAGATATGGCAGCAGTATTCCATCCTTAGACGTACTTGGCTTTTATATAGAAAGAGAATTGCATCAGTAGTGAGATATCTTCTGGAGCGGTAGAAGGATCCCACCATCTTTCCAGCGACCTTGGCAACAGACTTGATGTACATGTTCCATTTCAGATCAGGAGTAAAGGACAAACCCAGAATCTTTTTGACAGCCCGATCGTTACTGATTTACTGTACGGACTAGGGACGTAAATTTATGTTTTTCAATCTGTTTCTCATGGACGATAACATTCTCGCACAGAGCTCATGTCTGCTGTTTTACTCGACAACTATAGAACAATCACAGTTGCTGTCAGAGGTTAACATCCGATCTCCGGCTACCGTTCACTGTGGTTTGAAACGGAAACAAAATTATTTTGTAAAATTGAAAACAATATTTTTAATAGTGCGTTCTATCTTTTAGAATCTGATTCCTTGTCTAGTTGTCGGTTGTGTGGGTCCCAAATATGTGCATGTGTATCAATCGTTTTGTAATTCTATCCGTCGTTACTTTGTTATAATGTTAATAAAGGCTAGAATAAAGATAATTTAAGAAACACTTGTTCACAATCATGGCTGTGGGAACGAGAAGAATCTGCACCGCGTATTAAATTTAAAAAAAAATAAGTTATGCAAGCATGGACCCCCGTGCATGTGCAGTGAAAGAGGCATAAAAAAATAATCATTTTTTCATTCAAATTCAACATTTACCCTCCCCCCATTTAACCGAAAAAGTCCCCAGAGGGCGGCAAATCCTGATGAAAATATACAAACACAATTATACATAAATTAGTTAGTTACAACTTTTCAGAAAGTTTTATAAAAATTCAGGGCATCAATTTTTTAATAAGCACAAACGTGTCAATTTTAGCCGTTTTAACCCGAAAGACACCCCTGACAGGGGGGGGGAGAAACCGGATTTTTTTCCGGAAAATCCGTTCTGTTACTTTTTTAGTCATGTCATGTTTAATGTTTGTGCAAAGTTTCAAAAAATTCCAAGGTGAGAAAAGTACGAACAGACGAACGGACAAGGATGAAATTACAGGTCCACCCTCATTTTGTCGAGGGACCAAAATTCTGTTGAAGTTCCATATAAATGCTTGAGTTTAAAATATAGATTCCCGAGTTCGATAAGATTAACGCGAAAGAATGTGGACAGTTAAATCGACCGAAATATTTTGTGAACAAGATCCAACATAAGATTAGTCCGAAAAATGCAATTAATAAAACTGAAATCAGAAGTCACCATTAAACCTTTGAAATCTTCTTGACCTGCATTTGAATTTAAAAATATCTAAGATTGTTGCCATATGTTGTTTCTCTTAGTTTAAAGCGCCCGGCCTTTTTTGGTTTACGCTTTGATCTATATTACCGCAACTGGTATTGTTTTCCTTTGCTGTGAACTCGTAACTTATGTGAAGAATGCGTTGTGCAAATGGCAATATTCATCGGAATGTGTTGTTTAGACGCTGACTCTTTCCTTGGGACGCCAACACTTTTTATGAAAACATCTCTAAAATAGAATAGATTGCTAGTCGCCTATTTTAATATTCTTCGTCATTTTGGGTTTCAGTTTTTAACACAATGATTTTACAATTTTCTCTTTGAACTTGAGAACTGCGGACTGAATTCCATTCTCAGAATAAAACTTCGATTATCGCACATCATATTACTTGATAAGGTAGCTTGACGTCATACGGGCCAGTTTCATCTATTTATCCATGGACACTACTACCTTTATTTCCTTATATGAAATAGCTTCATGATTTGTCCGTAACTATTCAGAAAATTAGAAATTTTATAACTACGTGTGTGTTAGATATGAATAAAGAATTGTACTGCACAAATCAGAGTGTCAAGCTGGAACCCTAAAAAATGTACTTCCCGAACACAATTTATGCTGTTCTCTCTCTTTCTCTTTGACGGAATGGTCATTATTGACCAGCCGTTGAACTTTTCACGAATCGTCGCCATTGGTTTGGATTCTGCGCCATTCTGAGCAACGCAGCTATGCTAATGTCCTCGATATTGTCCACGTTATCTGGCATTTTTATTTTTTTGATCTTCCACGTCCTCTTTTGCCAGGAGTTGTAGTAAAACGCAGATCTTTGGTAAGGCCGTCTGTTTTTACTTTGATACTGTTAGGGTGTGTGAAGTACGTTTTTGTATTCTGTTTTGGTTTATAGATGCCACTTCCAAAAAGATATAAAGTCATTTGATGTGAAGAATATATATATATATATATATATATATATATATGTGTGTGTGTGTGTGTGTGTGTGTGTGTATATATATATTACACACACATCCACATATACACATATATATATATACACATACACACATATACATATATACACACACATATATATACACGTGTGTGTGTGTGTGTTCCCAAAACCGCTGGCCCTGGTGGAGGAGAGGCAAAAACTTGCTGCTCTGCCTTCAAATGATTTGAAATAATAGCAACGTGAGCCTTTAGTCCAAATATTTCTCATATGTTATATATCCCCTCATTTGGAAATAGGGTACGATTAGGAATATATCCAGTATCAAATAATCTTTATACATTGTGAAATTTAGTGTACGAAAACCAAAGAGGGAAGATATAACATATGAGAAGTATTTGGAATCAAGTCTCCACTTGCTGTTATTTCAGATCATTTGAAACTATAGCAGCAAATTATTGCCCCCCCCCACATCAAGGTCATAGGTTGTGGGAAAATATCAGATATTTCGTAGTTCATATGGAAAATTAGAAACAAAATGATGGTGATTGAAAAATTGGTAACGGTGCAGTATTTTCCACCTACGAAAAAAATCTTTTAATATTATCATTATTATAGGTTTTCGAGGCTGTTGAAAACGAAAATAAATTTAAAAATACCAGGAAACGAGAAGTTTCCAACTTATGAAAAAGTTATAAAGTGGAAAATCTCTTTTGTATATTAATTTAGCGCAAAATGAGCATCCACTTTACAACAAAGTGGGTCATAAAGAGGGTGCTCATTTTATGTTAAATTAATATAGAAAAGTGACCCCCTACTTCTTGAAACAGTAATGTGCGACATTAAGGGAGAGTGTCGTATAGCCTCTACACAATTCAGGTAATTAGCTCTCCAACAAACCTTCACTTATTAAATTCTGAACTCATGCAAGTTTTGGGGGTAATTTTATATATTTATATAAATATATCTATACTCGTCATGAAATTAAATATATAAATGCTCATATCGCTGGTTCTATGGAACAAAACTACATGAGAATTTGCATGTTTATAGAAGAATATAATAATATTCGATGGTTAAAATTTTAGGAAAATTGGTTTAAAATAACTTATATTTTAAATCCAATAAAATATGCCCAAATTAGCATGCATTTATATATATATATATATATATATATATATATATATATATATATATATATATATATAGCTTTAGTTTTGCTGCTTTGGGGTGGATTTACCTCGGAGTTTTTTTGTTTTTTTTCAATTATGGTCTTGCCAGACCACTTATATATATATATATATATATATATATATATATATATATATATATATATATGCATATATATATATAACTACTTCATTTACTCACACAAATTTAATATACGAAAGTATAGATTTATGCGTAAACTTTAAGTATTTACTTCAAAAGAGCTCAATACGTAGGTAGAGCTAGTTAGTAATTTATAAAATATATATGGCGATTAAGCTACACTGAATATTCTGCGTTTAATCCACTGTAGGATTCGTCAGGCTTATGCGCGAATTTTGTGGTTGCTTCTTGTTTTTATATATGTTGAGGATTTCTAGTTAGCCAATCAGCTTTCTAGTATCCACCGCGCCCCCTCCTATCAGCCAATGGGCATGCATTTTATCGAACAAAGGATCTGTTTTAGAACTAGGTTAGTGGTTTAAGGTAGATCTTTTCCCTCCTTTTTTATTACATAGGCATGACTTCCTTAGATTTTAAAACCCGATACTATGACCACAAAAGTACCTTCAAAAATAAAAAAACACCGTATAAAAACAACACTAGCGAATAAATACTGGGAACTCAAAGAAAGCGGACATTCGCCGGTAGTCGAATGGAAAATAATGAGACAAGCTACCACATGCAGACATTTAGACGACCCATGTAAATTATGCCTCCATGAAAAATTTGCTATCCTGTACTTTAAAGAACCTCAAAATCTATTAAACTGTAGACGAGAAATAGCAAACAACTGTGTCCACAAAATAAAACTTACTCTAGGATAGAGATACAAAATAGCTTTAAAACTAACAATAACAATAGAAAACAAACAAATAAATAAATTAAATAAACATGAATGTGCATAAACGATCACACATATATATATATGTATATATATATATATGTATATATGTGTGCATGTGTGTGTGTACACATAGGTATATTCAGATATATATAAAAAATAAAAAAAATAAAAAAGGAGGGAAAATATCTACCTTAAACCACTAACCTAGTACTAAAACAGATCCTTTGTTCGATAAAATGCATGCTCATTGGCTGATAGGAGGGGGCGCGGTGGATACTAGAAAGCTAATTGGCTAACTAGAAATCCTCAACATATATAAAAACAAGAAGCAACCACAAAATTCGCGCATAAGCCTGACGAATCCTACAGTGGATTAAACGCAGAATATTCAGTGTAGCTTAATCGCCATATATATTTTATAAATTACTATGTATATATATATATATATATGCATATATATATATATATATATATAAGGCAAATTATGTGTGTGTGTGTGTGTGTGTGTGTGTTGCTATGTCTCGTAAACAATTTCGACAGATGCGTCCGAACGTGTCACAATTGGTATCGTTTCCAAGATCGATTTCTCGAACGACAAACACCAAAAAAATGGGCCAAAGAGATTAATTTTTTGACCGTCAGCTGGGCAGTATTTTCGTCGACATTTTTGCAAGTCATTCAAACCTCGCGTTGACGACGTCGAGAAAACAGATTATTTCGAACGCTCTTGATATCACAATCGCGGCGGGCGCATCGATAAGACCGTTTGCTTTTTTTTGTCATCTCTATTTCGTTTCTCGCGTAACGAATTCAAGCCTGCCTACTACTCTTAATATTTGTTTGTTTGTGTGTTTGTGTGTTGTTCTTTTGTGCTTGCACAGGTACTCGTTGCTATTTTAAATTGTTTTAATTCATTTTTTTTTATCGACCAATCCCCTTAAACACACCTCGACACACCCGAGCAATGCAGGGCACACGGATTAGTATATATATATATATATATATATATATATATATATATATATATATATATATATATATATATATATATATATATATAATATATATATTTGTTATCTCATTATAACAATTTATATTCAAGTAGCATCTTTCAAACGACTTAAGAATGACATGTTGACTCTTTTCTTTATCTCTACTCTCTCTCTCTCAATCTCTTTCTCGCTCTCTCTCTCTATATATATATATATATATATACATATATATATATATATATATATATTAATATAGAGAGACAAAGAGAGAGAGAATAAAAGAGAGTAGAGATAACGAAAAGAGTCAAAAGAGCATAAGTCCTCAGCCATTACAAATGATGCTAGTTTAATATAAATTATTACGATGAAGTAACAAAACAGCGAAGTGGTAATGATTTGGGTTTTTTATTGTTTTGACTCTTGAGTATATATCCGTTAATATCATATGGTGATATATAGATGGATTTAGTTCTCGATTGATTTAGCTGTGTCTAACTGTGTCGGATATATACCCGAGAGTCAAAAGAATATTCTGTTGTCACAGCCCTAGTGATGTTCACCAGATCAACAAGTTCGTACAAAAGAAGCAGGGCATGAACTGGACAATTTCAGGAAAACACGTGTCATTATCTTATATATAGTCAGTACTTATAGAAAATACTCAGACAAGCAACATCATATCTGTAAGAAAAATACTACAGAAAAACAAGCAACAAAAAAACAACGGCGGATAATAGAATTACAGATACGTGTAATCAAAAACATTAAATAGAACAGAGTCACCTGCCTATATATATATATATATATATATATATATATATATATATATGTAATACATATATATATATATATATATATATATACTAGCAAAGTACCCGCCATTGACTAGGTTCAAAAACAGCCTACATAAAATGAACTCTGATTTATGAAAGTATGATAGGTTATGAGGAAGGGTTTTAAAGAGATAGCTTCGAATTTGGGGGTATCAAAACTAAAGCAAAATATGATGAAAGTAAAAATAGATAGACCCCATAATTTATTATACCATTCATTTATTTATATAGATAAGTTACGTTTTGTTCAGCCCTCTTTAGCAGACTACCATTCTATATTTTCGATAGAAAGTTCGTTATTTTAATAATGGTTTGATATTCTGGAATACATTAGTTATCGGTGACACAATCGATATTGCGATAGAAATACCAGAAAAATATTTGACAGCTATGACAGAAATAAAGATATAATGTATGTTACAATATGTAACCTGATTGTGTTAATATACTGTTATAAATATAGCTTATTCTACATGAGTGTTTGTTTCAGTAGAACAACAGAAAATCCAACCAATGATCCAGGTTTAAAATTAAAGCTAACGTGTTTGAGTATATTGTAAGAGGAAGTGAGACGTTACACGTAGTGAAAATTTTTTTCTCCCTTTTGCTAGTGAGCTGATCGGGTACATAAAGTCTTTTGCTTCTCTATTCCCCTAAGATAGGGCTTGGAAATATTAATGTCATATATAATTGAATTTACAGAATATATATGAAAAATAGTGTGCTGTCATAAAACAAGAATGTTGTTGGCGTTTTTAATTTTTACATTCTTTCATAGACTATTAAAGAACCAGAGAAAAGAGAAATCCAGCCTGACTACACTATTTAATCATCGCAATAAGAGGACACCATTATGATGACGCTAACTACTTCTCTTTATTTAACAAAACAGGACTTTGATGGTTTATATAAAAACTGGACGTTCCAGAAATCTGTTGGAATAGAAAAATTATCTAGACATATTGGTGTCTATAATATGATTCGTCTCATTCTTAGGCATAATTACCGTGTCCTTTGTTATCTACAAGCAGCTAATATTTGATGATTATCACAGGATTTAAAAGGGGATGTGAGTATGCCGACATTAATGCGTTAAAATGATGTTAGAAATGAAATATTCTACATAACTGATAGATTACTAGAATAACAAAAACTTTCGTTAGTAACTAGCATAAACAATTAGAGTTGCTGTATCAGGATGCATGTTGTCAATGACAGGAAGTACGGCGTTACACCTAGCGAAACAGATAGCAATATATATCTCTTTGGTAAGTGGGTTGATCAGATTCATTTTTTTTATCTTTATCCTCTTTAAAAGACATAACTGAATACATATTTAGATTTACATTATTGTATATAAATAAATATACGGCATAATCACGTTGACACACCGGTTCCCGTCAGATCACCGCAGTTAAGCAACGTTGAGCCTAGTCATTACTAAAATGAGTGATCAATTTGGGAAGTCCAGATGCTGTATGTAGGAGGACGTCGACACCTCTCTGCAAAAAGTTACAAAAACCTAACGTCGTCATCTCCGCTAACGGGGATATACATGCGACTGGGGACCGCTTGTGAATTTCATACTCCCATGAAACTTCCTCCTTCGGAGGAAGCCGGTTAAACCCTGAATAGGGTTGGTGCTGACTGCACACATATAAATAAATAATTTCCGATGAAAGAGCGAGAGTAGTGTTAGAATTTTTTGGTTTTAGAGAAAATATAGATACAGAGAGGGTATACTGGTTTTTTTTATTATCACAATCATAGCCCAACATCGTGACGACGCTGACTGCTGCGATCTGTCCTCAACACAGCAGGATTATTTATATTCGTTCCAGAAACCCGTTGAAATTAAAAAAGTAAAACGCGAATAATACGATCTTCCTCTTTCTTAGGACTAACTAGCCTGTGTACCCGAAGTTGCCCAGGTGTATGCAAGGGTGTGTTGAGCAAAAAAAAAAAAAAAAAAAGTGGTAATACGCAGGTAAGATCGAACCCGTGACGCGAAGGCAGAAAAGAAAGAACACCCGACGTCTTACCTCTACTCCATGAGGCGACGGAAACTTCGGAATGTTGAAATTAGTTGTCATTCCAATCGATACAATGACATGCAAAAATGGCGACGCCAAAACAAAAAAAAAACAACAACAAAAACGACCCTCCTTGTAGAAAACTGCCCATTTGAGGGTGAAGTAATTAATGTTTTCAGCCAATGTTTCTATATTTGTCGTCCGAAAGGTTGATCTTCAAAACCATATCAATTAGGTGAAAATCCGACACCTTTGTCGAAAGTTTTAGGCATTTATATATGCATACATTTAAACAGACAGGTGATATTTATATAATAAATTAACATCTCATCGTATATCTACCAGACACCGATACTGTATCTTTCATGAATACGAAACACCTCAGTTCTAACAGTTCAGCTGTCCACAAAAAAAAAACATAAGACAACCAGTGAATTCGACCGAAAACATGTAGCGTTGATTTTCGCCCCTCGTATAGTTTCAATAATCTGTTACTCACAAATAAAAGAAAACTCCAGTCAGGTTTAAAGATGATGTTTCATTTTTTTGCATTTTTTTTTATTTCATTTTCGATTTTCCTAAACTTCTACATGGAAACTTACAGCTTTTATTTTTCAGTGTTAATTTCTCCAATTCGTTTCTTTTTTTTTTTGTGGCATGTACATTAAAAAATGAAAACATTTATCCATATATATATAATTATTTTTAAAAAAAAAGAAAAAAATTATATAACATATCTATATGCGGAAATACATATATAGATAGATATATTACATGGTACATAAGGAGAAAAAAAATCAATTTCTTCACTCAGCTTACAAAGAAAATGGAAAAAAATAATGAATGCATTTCCAAAGTTTTGTGTTAAAATAAAGAATTTGAATAATCAAAAAGATTTTTAAAAG
>NC_136490.1:23194682-23197182 GCF_053919585.1 Euprymna scolopes | reverse complement strand
GATTTATTTTTTTAGGGTACATGGTCACGAAGAAAAGTGTTCAGATTTACAAAATCCACATTTTTTTTTAATTCTCACCTGGTTAAAGAACCAACAGCTTTACCAGATGAGCAAATGACATAATGGTTTCATTTTTAACTGCGTTTAAATAAAAAATAGACAAAAAAATCTCGCCAGTCAAAATATACATAAAGTCGTAACTATTTCTGGTAACTTTCTTCTTCGCTATTTATTTTATTTCTTATATTTTCATTGATAGCATATTTTTTTTACTATAGTTCATATGTTCCTTTACAGCGGCGTATTAACAGTTTTCTGGGCTAATGGCTTACGTGATGTCGTGATGAAGACAACCAGAATTGTCTTTCCTTTATCACTTTTTTGGAAACAGTTATCTCCCTTACTTTACTTATAAGAAAAAGGAAACGAAATTCTGAAGCCACTTCTGTGTAATGTATGAATTACGTTCTGTGCAGCGTAATAAAGTGGAAGTCTCTTTCGAAACCCCGTCCGAAGCAAAATATTTGATTGCAATAAATGTTTTTATTACGTGCCAGTTTTTCAGTGTTTTTTATTTATTTATTTTTTTTAATAATTGCTGACGGCATATGAGTCTGTTCCATTCTCAAGTTAATTAGTGTCTAAATTATTTCATGAGAAAAATTAAACATTAAACAGTTTGTCAATACCAGTCTCCGCGATCGCCATTACGTCATTTTCCCGCTTATTGTTTCATTATGTAGCATATTAAATTTTAATAAAATCTATTTTTTTAAATAGATGATGTAAACTTCGATTTTTATTTTTGAATTTACTAATTTAGAGATTTCATAATTTACTAGAATTCTGTATCTGATTTTTTCAGGAAATTAAATAATTTGCGGGGTTATAATATAAGTATTTGTAAGGAACTTAAATCCAAAAGTTACAATTTAAAAGCAAGCTTATTTAACATGTACTAAGTCTGTTGAATCTTGATTAAAACTTGAAATGCTTATGTTTCGCAAACCCTAACCCCGTGAATTAGATCAGGAAAGAACCAGCTCAGTATCAGCGTTGACTTCCGGAGAAATAGACATGAACACCTATTATTATATTGTGGGCATTCATGGATGAAAATGCTATTTCAAAGTTAAGCGTAGCAGACAGTCCGACATAAGAGAGAACCCCTTAAAGCGAGGTCTTAACGCTTGCATTAATTGAAGAATAGCTACTTCTTCCTGCGCTTTAAAAAGACTGTTAATCAATTCTCCTTGGGGGGTGATCTTGTGAAACCGACGTGCTTAAAACGGGTCATTTTACAAAATTCGAATGCTGATCCATGGCGATCGCTGGCGAGAAATTAATGCAGTTTTGCGACAGAAACTGGGGCTAAAATTTAAAAAAAATCGATTTCCAACCAGGCTGTAGGATTTGGAGATAATATCGTGGTTCTGTTTAGCTCCTGGGCAGGTACCCTCTGATGTTGATGTCGGGCTTTTAATCAAAAGTAATCGGGGTTTAATATATATAATTCCGCTGTCTGTACGAGCACAAGATTTTAATTTAAAATAATTAAAATAAAAATATGTATTCTTATAATGATTTATACATATATGCACACACACACACACACACACACACACACACACATATATATATATGTACATGCATGCGTATATATATATATATATATATATATATATATATATATATATATATATATATATATATACATACATACGTAGACCAGAAATATGTTGTCTGTGGTAGATTTTATATATTGGAGACAGACGTTCTCAATTATAAGTATAATAGAGCAGTTATAGCAACATTTTATACAGCTTACGTTGATGTTGCCAACGTTTCATCCTATAGAGGCTTTACAGACAAATACGGATTTCACTATCAAAAATACATTAGCTAGAATCTTGCCACAGTTAGATTTTACCTAGCGATCGAACCTTGGCAATGTCACCGTAAGCCATGTAAGATGTGAGTGCTGTATGATTTTTTTTATGTGTGCGATGTTTGGATGTGATAGTGTGTGTGATTATATAGGTGTATATGCATCTATTACTCCTTGCGTATTTAATAAAAATTGATATTTAATCAGTTTTTTTTTTTTTACTGGCTAAAAATGACTATTATTTGTAAAAATTAAAAACCTCATATACACCATACATATATATATATATATATATATATATATATATATAAGTAAATAGATAGATAAATATATACATATGTATGGATGCGTATATATGTGTGTGTGTGCGTTTGTGTCTATATCCAGCTTATACTGGTATGTGTGTGTGTGTGTATATATATATATATATATATATATATATATATATATATATATATATATATATAATATGTTTGATCGGCTTCTTTTTTATGTTAATCTCATGAGTCACTTTATAACACGTTTTCTCGACCAAATATAATATAAGTAAGTACAATATTCGCCACTATGTGCACGTACACACATACAGAAATATATATTTTCTGCGATACA
>NC_136490.1:23124682-23189682 GCF_053919585.1 Euprymna scolopes | reverse complement strand
ATTATTTTAATCACTTTTTTATGTTATTTATTGTTAGTTTATTTTTAATGTATTTTTTTATTTATCAGATGAAATTTCTAAAAGTGTCACCATTAATTTTATTGTTTTGTCATTTATTTCATTCCCTTTGTGTTACGTAATTGTTTTCAATATTTTTTTTTCAATTATTTCCATCATTTTCTTTTTTTTTTTTTACAAAGGAATCACCAGAGGCTTTCTTTTCTTTCTTTTATTCTTTTTCATTATTCTCCAGCTATCATCTCTATATAAATAAAATGAACTAATTTTTTCCCGTCTGATTTTGACATTAATAGGATTAAAAATCAAGATATTTCATGCAAATATAATATGCACAAACGGCAGACCAATATCTGAGGTGTGTTATAGGCTTATTATTTCTCAAATTCCTCGATAATCTTAGATTTCTATACTTTTTCTGCTGAGAAGTCACGGCCAAAATCGGTTAAGATCAATGGAAGTGGTAAAATATTTTCTCTCTAATAAATTCCTCCCCCCCCCCTGCCACCACTTAACACCGTTTGGAGATCGTTCACAAGGAAGAGTTGAGAAGAGAACACCGGTTTGGCTTCGTAGTTCTTTCATGTGAAGTTATTTAAAATCACTAAACTAAGCTGCAGTGCTCTTTGGCGTAGTGGTTAGCGTGCTGGACAATTCACATTATATTTTCACGTTCGCGCCGACCTACCGTAGTCGTTTTTTTTTGTTTTTTTTCCTAAACAACTGGAATGGGCTTTTCCTGGTGCCCGAACTGTTAACGTTGCAGATGTTTTGTTTTTTTTCACACTTTATTTTCCTACTTTTACTCATGACTCCGAGTTTGATCCTTCCTACTTACCTACCATAACATTTTTTAACCCCCCCCCGTCCCGGAAACAAACACTCGGGCAACGCCGGGTACCCCTGCTAGTTTCTAATAATTTGTTCTCTTTCTCCTTTTCTCGCTTGTATATCCCTCTCTCGCTCTCCCTCTTTCTCTCTCTCTTTCTCTCACACACACAATTTCTTTTTTACTCAACCCCAACAAGTCATATCGTCATTTGGACGTAAGAGCCTACTATTTAGGACCACACGTAGGAAAGATTAACAAGATGTTTGTTTACATAACATTTAAACTTCTACAAACATGTACACTCGATAAAGAAGGTAGCAGGAAGAGAATTCCAAAGTCTATCTGTTTGAGGATAGAAACTATTAGAGTAGAAAGCTTTCTCGCATTTAGAAACCTCAACAGTGAAGGGGTGAGATTTTGTTGTTAAGCAGGTTTGTAGAGGATATGTACCTCAATGGGGCACAAGTACAACGAGTTCATCAGAGCACATTCCATTAAAATCTTTGTAAAACAAGCACAGTGATGCAACACTGCGGCGATGGGACAGGAGTTGGAGCTTAGTTGACAAAGTGAGAACTAGTGATTGAAAACTCTTTTTGGACCCTATCCAAGAGGGAGAGGCTAGTGGTAGATTATCGTTCTTTCTCTTCTTTTTTTTTAATGAATGCATAATTCAAAGCAGAGAAAGAAAGGATCACTGTGAACATGGTAAAATAATAATATAAAAAAAGACGAAAACGCACAAAAAGAAGTAAATACGATGGAGGAAAAAAAGATGAAGGAACCCTTGAAAATGGACCGAACTGATTGCTGGCGTCGACAAATCAGACGCTCTCTTATCGGACATTTTTATCTGGTAGGTCAACAATTCAATCACTTGTCTACTGATAGAATCGGCGATAGAAGCAGAGGGAGGGGCGCGGAGAGCCGTGGGGGCTTAGAGAAATACGGCAATAATGCAGGGCGTCCAATGACTAAATATTAATAAAACAAAAATATGTAGATGAAAGATATATGAGCGGTGTTGATTGCGTTTTAGGCGATGGGAGTGTGCGGACAGTGATAGTTGGAAAACAGACGGTGTGGTTTGGTAGGAATGATAGACCTGTGGAGGGAACACTTTGAAGGCCGAAAACGGATACCATTAGCTTGGAAAAGGAGGGGAGGGAAAATGACGTGTTCGGATACCAGTTAACGAATCAGCGACATGATTATATATATATATATATATATATATATATATATATATATATATATATATATATATAGCAATGAAGCTACACAAATATTTCCACGTTTCATCCCCTCAGAATTCCTCGGGTTATTGCCAGATAGACTGGCGAATCTTCTCCAAAATGAAACGCGGAAGTCTCTCCGGAGTTTTATTGCCGCATATATTTTCATAACTTATTACCTAGAAACCACTGACGTATTTAGCATTGTTAACGTAAATACCGAAAACCGATACATAAAATACTATATACATAATTTTATGTTGATACATGAAATAACAATTATTATTATTATTAGTAGTAGTAGTAGTAGTAGTAGTAGTAATATCATTACTACTACTACTACTAGCAAAACCTGTGAGAATACCACAGAGCACTCATTCATATATAATATGCTGATGTTGGCATTCTGTAGATGTTCAGCTAAATGGAGACGCTCTGATATTATTGTAGCTTTTTTGTTAAAATTACAAAAGTATTTATTTAAGCTAGCAGGGACGCCCGACGTAGCCCGGTCGTGAAGTATGCTTAAATATGATATTTTGATTCTTGCAGATTTCGTATATATTATTATAGAGTTAATGTTCTATGGATTTTTATATATTATAAAGTTACGATTTCAAAAATAAAAAAAATATATCCATATGACTTGGGTGCATCAGCTTGAATTGAAACCGAAACCAAAGCTTATGAAAGTTTATATATATATATATATATATATATATATATATATATATATATGTATATATATATACGTAAATACATACATATATATACATACATATATTTATATATACATACATATATATATATATATATATACATACATACATATATTTATATATACATATATATATATACATACATATATATATATATATATATATATGCATACATATATATACATACATATACATACATATATACATATATATATATATATACATACATATATATATACATACATATACATACATATATATATATACATACATATATATATACATACATATATATATACATACATATATACGTACATACATATATACGTACATACATATATATATATACATACATATATATATACATACATATATTTATATATACATACATATATTTATATATACATACATATATTTATATATACATACATATATTTATATATACATATATATACACATATATACGTACATACATACATATATATATATACATATATTAATATATACATATATATATACACATATATACGTACATACATACATATATATACATATATTTATATATACATATATATACATATATATATACACATACATATATTTATATATGCATATATATATATATATATAACGAGTTTCTTCAATTATAATCGAAACCGAAACCAAAACTTATGAAGATTTCTTTGTAAAATTATGGAAGTCCATAACAATTAAACGCGACTTGGATGTAATTGCGGTACAAAATAAGTAAATAACACACACGCTATCGTGTGTATACACACACACACACATATATATATATATATATATATATATATATATATATATATATATATATATATATGATTATTGTTGTTGTTATTATTATTATTATTATACGAGTAATAAAACACAGTCAAAATCCGATTACACGCTGATATATCGTCGGTTTTACAGAGGGCGTGGCATCAGGTACAGTACATTAAAAGTACTGTACAACTAAGTATATCTGTAAGGTACATTGTGGTCATATTTCTTCACACCTTACGAAACCGCTGCTATCAACATGCAATCGAAGTCTTACTCGAAAGGAACATTCTCTTGCAAACGAAATCCCACTTCTGAGTATATTCTTTGCCTGCTGAGATAAACCCGAACAGTGCCGAAGGAATTCAGCTAATATTCATAATATTACGATTCAATTACATAATTTATGTACGTAGCCACATCTTTTTACGAAAATGTGAAGTTGTTCAAATCGTGTATTTTTCGGATATCGGCACTATCTTTGCTTTCGTCATATGCATATAACAAAAGTTCGTATTTACTTGTTTTTTTTTTTGTCTGTTTTTCTTTGAGAAAATCCTCCAACTGTGTTTATTTTTCCTGTTATCAATAGACTCGTTTATCTGAGTCGAAATCATGAGAAATATTTTGGTCTGTTTCAAACAAGACGTATCACGTTTCGACCGTGTATCTTTGAGCGCAGTTTCCCCTTTCTTTTCCATAATAGCGACAAGAGCTCGTATTCATGTATACGTGTGAGTTTATGGTTCGCGTATTTATGTGTGGACGAGACGGAAGATTCTCAGAATTAGCAGAAAAGGTTGAATTTACTGTTATAGAATACTAGCTGGTCACCCAGTGTTGCCGAGTCGTAAAATACGTCATTTTTTAGTGTGTATAAATGTATAACAATAATAAATATTGAAATAGGAACACTTTAACTGTAGCTTCTGCATACGATCCAGTAATCGAATATTATTGCAGATATAAACTCTAATTTGAATGAACACTCGATAGAATTGCATATATATATATATATATATATATATATATATATATATATATATATATATATATATATATATATATATATACGACGAGATGATAGTCGAAAGAGCTTTTGAGAGATTTCCGCCCCTTTTATATAAATGTATCTATAAATTTTGTACCTCCAAACATTTATTCATATATATATATATATATATATATATATATATATATATATATATATGAGAACCTCGAGATGCGATATTAATCCGTTCCAGAGTTTGGATCGTAAGGTGAAATCTCCGTATTGCGAGGCTTATGCAAAATTTTATACAGGACATGTAAAAAATACAGTACATTATATAATACATATGTATATAATCAAATAAGATTATAAATAACACTGCAAGGCGGGGCAAATACCGTAACCAGAGCCGGAAAAACATATTCCAAATCGTAACAAAAAAAAAAACTGTATCCCAGGGCCCACCGTATCTTGTGGATATACTCTCTGTCTGTCTCTCTTTCTCTCTCTTTATATATATATATATATATATATATATATATATATATATATATATATATACGAGGGGCGTGTAATAAGTAATGCCCCTGACCCACTTCCCATAGCAGTAGAGCAACGAAACTTGGCACAGTTATTAGTCTTTCTCTACATAGAAACCACCCAGAGTTATGCATTTTTCCCATCGTTTGAGGCAGCTCTGGGGGCGTTTTTGTAAAACACCCCAGGTTGGTCCTCCAACCACGACATGACTTCAGAAACCAAGGCTGCATCATCTGGGAAACGCTTTCCTTTCAAAAACAACTTCATGGCTGTGAAAGTCAGAGGGTGCAAGGTCAGGAGAGTAGGGAGGATTGAAGAGGATTGGGGAAAGCATATTTTAGCTTCACGTACGGCTCAAAAGCGACATCTTTTTTTTTAATTGTATTGCGTCTTCAGTGATCGGGAGATCCTATTTATTAAAAAGGAGTATAGAAGGTGATAGCATGCAACGAACAATAACGTAGCGCCTCTAGATATTAATTTAATGTTCGTAGTGATTTCCCGATAGAATAGTTTATAATGTGGAAACCGTGACACACGTACGTACGTTAAAGGTACTGCGGTATTTATATATAGATACTTACTATAATAGGGTAACAGGGTCTGTGTGTGTGCTTTTTTTTTCTTTTTTCAAAAACAGCGGGCATTTTAAAAGAAAATTAATAACAACAATGGTATGCATGTATGGCGAGCAATTATTTAACATTCTGTTCGTTCTTGGCCTTTTGGTCAAGATCAAAGTGTAGTATCTGTTCTTCAGATGCTGCACTTCCATTTCTTGTTCTCTTGCAGACAATTTTTTTTTTTTGTACCTTTTTCCACGTTAAAAAAACGACCCCGGTGTCTAACTCTGTCCCGTGGGGAGGCATAGTAAATAGGTACTTTCAATATATGTCACTGTCCGAATACACATTTACCGGAAGTGGTGCTTCTATTATCAGTCCGCTTGCTAAAGTGTCAAATGATAACGGTTTAGTTAAAATCTACTTTTGGAAAATGTAAAAGTGTTCAATAGGATAAAATTGTAGTCTTTTTTTCTGTATTTTTTTTTTTTTGAAACGATTAAACATTTTTTCCTATTCGTTCAATAACATTGAATAAGAAATCTTTCCAATCATACTACCGCTTTTCATTTTACAGATTTTAGTCAGTTTTTTTCATACTTATTTGGAGGAATGTTAACTAAATGTCAACAGCTTAATCCCTTATAAAGACTAGAGCATTCTAGGCAGTCGATAATGCGTATGATATAATAGACATGCCCACTTTTGTACGTGGCGACAGTCATAATATAGTAAAATATGAAAAAAACGAGACAACATTGTTAGATGTTTAGCTGCAGCTTAAAGGAATCTGTCATCTAACCCGACGGAGGTGCTGTGATAGACCGAAACTTTCTTTTTTGTTCCCTCCCTTGTCCCCCCTTCTCTTTCTCCTTTTCTCTCACTTCACCCGTCTCTATCCCTCTCTGTTTTATATATGTACTTCATGCATTGCTCCCCGTCTATCTGTGACCATATAGTTTAGCCACTCTTCCTCTATTATTATTTCTCACTCTCTTTCACTTTATCGCTCTCTTCCTCTGCCTTTCATTCTCTCTTTCTCTCAGAATCATTTCCTTCTTTTTTCTCCTCCCCCTTTCTTTCGCTCGGCCTCGCATTTTCTTCCCATCTCTCTCTCCCTCTCTCTCTCTCTCTCGATTAATTTTAGCTTGTCTCTCACTTTTCTCTCGCTCATACTCTCTGTTTTTCTTTCCTTCTCTTTCTTTTCTCTCTCTCTCTCTCTGATATATATATATATATATATATATATATATATATATATATATATATATATATATATCCCTCGTCCTTTCTGCTGCAATATTGTTTAAGTTCTCTTCATCTATTTTTTTTCTGTCTGTCTCGCTCCCTCCCTCCCTCTGGTCTTTGCAATTTCTTGTCATCTCTCTCTCTCTCTCTCTCTCTCTCTCTCTCTCTCTCTCTCTCTCTGGATCACTTTCTTTTTCACCCCCTCTCTCCTTTTGTATTTTCATTGTCTCCATATCAATCCCATCCCCGCTGACATCCGAATTGACGCACCATGTTCACGCCTCAGTGATTACATCTTGCAACTCTTGCAAAGCAATAATTATAATTTATGTTCATTCCGATCCCCACGAATAGGGAGCGGATGGGGGGAGCGTGGAGAGCTCAACGGAATCGTGCGTCATCAAATTCTCTCTGTATACAAACTTTGTCCCGACTTCCTTCTCCAAGTCTTTGTCTGTTAACATTTTATCCCCACCACCACTAACGGCGCCCTTGTCCCTTCCTCCCAGTTTTATGCTATATATCTCACCTTTCTACCGCCCCCCCCTCGTTCACATACAACAAACCATAATAATTTATAGTCTCGTCATCCTCTCGTTTTCTCCGAGGTTTCACTTCACGTAGTTAATTGAAGAGAATGAAATATATTTTAGATGTGTATACATACTGTGACTTGCGTTATAAAAAACGAACACTGGATTGCTTCATTCAAGGCCTGTCACTGCGAAATACCGATCTGCTTGTTTTATAAAAAAGCTATGAGGCTTTAACATATTAGAAAAGGCAGGTTCGAAAAAGAACGCAGGGTTTTTTTTTTGTTTTGTTTTTTTAATTAAAAAATACCAGTCCCCTGTGAAAAATTAAAGAACGGTGCTTATCTGATATATGTCAAAAATACAGTTTAGATTTTCTTTACACAAAGTATTGTTATCTTTTTAATTTTCGACTTCGGTTGAATACAAAAAAAGACTAAAGTTTGTATTAATTTTCATTATTCATATTATTAGGCGAGCGCAAAAATAATATCGTTTTTTGACTTGAAGTTGGACGTAAAAAACATTATTTTTGCAGCAACCTATTATTATCATTATCATTTATAACACGCGTAACTTATTCAAATACTATACACAAACAAACAAACACACACACATATGCATATATATATATATATATATATATATGATTACTTCATTTAATCACATCCATGAATATACGAAAATATAATTTTATGCGTGAATTTTCAGCATTTACTTCAACATTGCTCAATACATAGGTAGAGCTAGGTAGTAAGTTATAAAAATATATATGGCAATTAAGCTACACTGAATATTCCGCGTTTTGTTCTCGTGAGCAGTTGTCAAGCTTATACCTTATGCATAAGGCTGACGAATCCTCACGAGAATGAAACGAAATATTCTGTGTGGCTTAATTGTCATGCATACGTCCAAAATAAAAAAAATGGCGATTTCTAAAAAATACATCCGATCTTCAAGGTGAAGACACTAACCTCAATATCGTTTAAAAAATCAACAATAAAAAAACTATGTAAAGAGATAGGTATTGATACTCCAAAATTTTACCCTAAGCAAAATATGATGAAAGTAAAGATAATTTTCGCGAAAATATATGTTTTATATCAACTTTGTTTCCATTCGTAGTCAAGAGTGACTAACAAAATGATGTGTCCTTACAAAAAGAAAATGTTATCTATCTATAATATAAAGCTGAACGTCTGTGGGCGTGGATGTGTGTGCTTGGTCACGAACAGCCTCCTATATGATTGACTATTTTAGAAAACTGATTACATATAATGATAGAAGATGTATCGAGACACAAAAATGGGTATGTTAATCTGTCAAAACGGTGGTTAATTAAAATTGTGGGGTCTGCGTTCGCGCCTGGTGCACAAAGTATGGAAATAAAAAATTTAAAAATTAAAAAAAAAACGTTTACAAGGGTTTTTGATATAGATGTACATAATAATACTTTGACAAGTATGGTTTAACTTAAATAAGGATGGTATAATAAAATTGTGGGGTCTGCGTTCGCGCCTAGCCTCCATAGAATGGAAATAGGCACAAACTTTAATAAAGACTTTTCATATCTATCTGCGTACGTATACTTTGATACTTATGTTTCAGTTTGAAGAAATATGGAATAATAAAATTATGGGGTGTTCGTTCGCGCCTGACCTCCATAGAATGGAAATATGTCACAAAGTTTAACAAGGTTTTTTAATATAGATCCACAGAATATTGTGATAAGTGTTTCAGTGTGAACAGTTATGATATAATAAATTATGGGGTGTATCTGTTTTATTTTTACTTTCCTCATATTTTGGTTTTGTTTTGATACCCCCAAATTCGAAGCTATCTCATTACAACCCTTCCTTTTCATAACCTATCATACTTTCATAAAAGAGAGTCCATTTTCTGTTGACTGTTTTTGAACCCAATAAACGAAGGGTACTTTTGCTAGTATAATAATATAAATATACAAGAAACAAATGTTACCATAGTCAATAAAAGTTACTTTTATGGTAGAAAAGTTCATTGGTTCGTATTTTAAAGTAGTTTGTAAAAAAACATTTTTTTTTTAAATTCACGAACCGGTTTTCAAAATATCAAAATGGCAATGAATTTGAAATGGAGAGCCTCGTTTTCAATTTGAAGGAAAGGTTCCTGAGCATTCTGTGTTAACAATTAAAGAGAGTTCCGTCAACGTAAGGAATATTTATAAACATATTTTAATGTTTTCCGTTATTTTGTGCTTGAGGAATATTCAATTATGGCATGTGTAGTTTATATAAAAATTCATTTAAGTAGTTATCGCCTCAAATTTCGTTTTAATTTCGGTTCGCTGAAATTATTTCAAGTAAAGAGCATTAAAAACTATTTCAAAACAAAAAAAAAACATGAACTGAACTTTTATTGACTATGGTAACATTTATTTCTTGTATATTTATTTTTCGGGTCGTTGTTTGTTGGCTTTTCTGCTAAACACTCGGACTAAATAATGTCGACGAAATATCGAAAAACAAAGAAACAAAAACAGTTTTGAAAAATACTGAATCTTTACTTACTTTAGTCCGAAACACCAAAATGGGATATTAAAAACGTAAACACGTAATTACTTTAGTTTTTTAAAGCAAAGAATCATTATAAATATGAATAAGAAGAAAATGTCGGCCTTTTCAAGCAGAACAGCTTCGTTTCTGTTTTACAGTGTTGAACGGTGTAGTATTGTGCCGTCGGATTCAGGGTTGTACTATTGTAATGTAAAGAAAACGCAGAAAGGGTTGTAATCAACTGAATTCTTTCTAGTACACTGACAAAAAATAGCTTAAACAGATATATAAATAAAAATAAAAAGGTTATGTAAATGTTTTTAAAAAGATACATCACGTGAGCACGATTTTTACCTTCTTTTGACACGATAACAAGTAACATTTTTTTATTATTTATCTATTTTCGAAAGAGAACCACGTGCAAGTGGAGAAGGAAAAATCAGAGTTATGCAAAATTTGTGTCGAGAATTGTCTAAAGTTCCGACTTTATTTTTGGCTCTCACTTTAATAAGAACGTGAATTTATGAGGTGAATTTATTCGACCCACTAAAAATAAATAAAAGCTAACGTTAATTAAGATTAAAGTTAAGGTTTTATTGTGGAGTCTGCCCTTTTTAAAAAACCTTGTTAAACTTTGTGACATATTTACATTCTATGGAAGTCAGGTGCGAACGAACACCCAATGATTCTATTATACCATATTTCTTAAAACTGAATCATAATTATCAAGTATAAGTATACTTATGCAAATAGATGTGAAATGATTTTGTTAAAGATTGTGCCATATTTCCATGGAGTACAGGCGCGAACGCAGACCCCACAATTTTATTATCCCATCCTTATTTAAGTTGAAACATACTTATACAGGTATTCTTATGTACAACTATATCAAAAAGCCTTGTAAACATTTTTTTTCATTTTTTTATTTCCATACTTTGGGGGCCAGGCGCGAACGCAGTCCCCACAATATTTATGAACAACCGTCCTGCCAGATCAAACATACTCATTTCTGTGTCTCGATACATCTTCTATCATTATATGTAATCAGTTTTCTATAATAGTCAACAATATAAGAGCTTATTCGAGACCAGACACACACAGAGACGTTCAGCTTTATATTATAGATGTATATATACACACACACATATACATACACACATATACATACACACACATCCATACATATATATATATATATATATATATATATATATATATATATATAACGAGAGGTAGTTTGCTTGAAGCATTGCTGGTAAAGAATGTTAGTGTTTAAAAAAGTTGTTACCAATACACGATGCCGATATAGTAACGCCACATTAAATATTAAAAAAAACAGACAAAAAGGTCGTATTATTTTCATTTATTTCTCAAAATATATAAAATATATCTGAAGATACGGGGTTTCTTTAAATATAACCGATATGGTAAAATGTATTTGATGATTTTATGCGTTAGCTCTAATTTTCAAAAGGAACAAACAATAATTATGTTGTAAAAGCGGTATATATATATATATATATATATATATATATATATATATATATATATATATATATGAGTGTGTATGCATATTTATCCAAATACAGTGCGGTGAGACTAACACCCATCCGTAGCAAAGAATTGAGCCTCCAACTATCTAGTTGATAGTCGACAGTTTTAACCTGTAGATCGGTGCCCGTAAATGACCTCATCAGGTGAAATCATTTTACGACACTGCTCTACCCAAAAGAAGGAAGAGTATGGACAACAACAATTTATTTATGTATTCATTAATATTTCGTCTTCATTTGTAGATTTCCTTCAGATGATTGATATGAAGAAAACGTTGATGAATTTGATAATAATTTAGTTGTTTGCTTTTTTTTTTTTTGGTTGTTTTTCCATAACGTTGGAATATCATTTTCATTAATGTTCGTCACACACACGCACATTATATATATATATATATATATATATATATATATATATATATATATATATATATATATAGTACTCGACATACACTAGTGTTTCGCTGTTTCACAGCTAATCAGTGCAGCTAGACAGGCAACGGTCTTAAGCCAGGATCGAAACCCGACCACCCAAATGACAGTCAGGCTTCACACCGTGGCGCTATACGGCTGCTGCTGTGTGGGTAATTAATTAACGACGTTTTGACATTGTCCAAATGCCTACTCTGTATTTGTGTACACATATATAACCATTTGCTCATTAAAATCTTAAATAAGATTATGATAAAAATAAAAAATATAAAAAACAACATAAATAAATGAATAGGTAAAATGATAGAAGATGTCGGATGCGAATATTTGAAGATAAAGAATTTAGTTTTCTTTCTCATTTCTGCTTCCAAACGTTGGTGATTATAATTAAGTTCACTGCTCGACATGGAGCTGTTCAATTGTGATGTCCTCCTCTAGAATCCGCCTTGGAAAAGAAGTGTGAAAACAACGCCGGTCAAGGGTGGGTGTGAGCGGATGAGTCATCCTTAGATTCGCAAAAAGAAACGAGATGTAACGACGGAAATGATGACGCGATACAATGGGGAGGCAATCCATCTCCAATGACCCCCCGGGTCACCGGCCTTTACCCTCTCATAGAAAGCAAGATTGACAGCGAAACCTCAAAACCGAACCAACCGACAAAAATACAGAATATTAAAATGTTCTTTGATTTTTTTATATAAAAACTTTTTCTGACAATACATTTTTTACCCAAGGGTAACTTTACATCTATGGTGTATATTCTGACCACCTTCTGGGTAAATTTAAGAAGGATGTGTATGTGTGTGTGTTATAGGTTTTGTTATACCCTGACATAAATCCTGCAGTCCCAAATTAATCAGTGCGATTCGAAACAGAAGTACCATTTGTAGACGCAACTGATCTACTAAAACCTTACTCAATTCATTTTAGGAAAAATTAATGCTATTACGGAAACGATCAATTACTGACTAAATATATTTGCTAGATTCTGAAGTGAATTTCTTTGGCCTCTTTGTAACTGAAGCACAATAAGGGTGGAGTAAAAGAGTTCGGCAAGTGCTTGTCTATCCTGAGCATCCAAGAATTCTTGACGGGAATCGGAGAAATGCGCGTGGAATAATCTCAGCAAAAATTTGAATGAAGGAACAAGTGGCCGGTAAGGGCGTGAGGAGGCTGGACGATATTCAAGAACGAGGCGTTTGGCAGAGGAGGAACATCCGGTATTATAGTTCATTCAGTCCTTACACTTGAGAGGCTCTGGTGCTCCCCTACCAAGTGCTTCATCCGGCTTTAGTTTTGACCCAAAGCTTTGTATCATGTGTACACACCATGAGATTAAGGTAGTTATAATCATTTATATATACATATATCTGTGTGTATATGTATATATATATGCGTGTATGTTTATATAAATATATATATCTGTGTGTTTATATATATATATATATATATATATATCTGTGTGTATATATATATGCGTGTATGTTTATATAAATATATATATATATATATCTGTGTGTTTATATATATATATATATATATATATCTGTGTGTATATATATCTGTGTATATATATATGTGTATATATATACATGTATATATATATATACCTGTATATATATATATATATATACCTGTATATATATATATCTGTATATATATATATATATATATATATATATATATATATATGTATATAATCATAATATATGTTTAAATAGTATACATAAATATATATATATCTTTATGTTTAAATAGTATACATAAATATATATATCTTTATCATCCAATGGAAAAATAACTTGCTGTACCTTCCTGATAATGTGTGTATTGGTAAGTTGCTTTCCATTGTCAAATCATGACGTGTTTATTATCAGGATTATTAACTTGTAGTTCCTATAAACCCATAACTATGGATCGAGATAAAATTCCGTCCAATTTTTTAATTCCGACAGGGACAAAATATACTTGAATATACAACGTACACTATTTTCTGAGCAACATGTTGAAACGATCCACAAGATATAACCACGAATCAAAACCAAGCACATAATTTAAGAAAAAGAAAGCTATCGATGACAAAGAAACGGTAAACATGTTGACTACTTTAACTTATCAAATTTTATGATGATAACAAAAAAGGAGTCATTTTACGACTTGATTCCTCCGGCCTTGACAGACGTGTTTTAAATATTCTCTCCAGTGCTTTTTCTGTGCACATTTGAACTTTTCTTTTAATGATTTGGAACTCATTCCATTTGTGATTTTTTTCCAAGGAATTCTGCCTTTTGGATCATTTTGGACCATTTGGAACTTACCTGTTGGATTGGAAATTTTTAATTCGACCATGTTTGGATTTTACCATTCTTGGATTTTTTACCCTTCACCGGACTATCCATTCATATGAAATCTTTTTATCATTTTTATTTTACCTCCTATTCCCCTTACCTCACCCTTTTTATAACCAAGTAAGATATGTGACTTACTTGTAGTTTCATTAAATACTTTTACATGCAAAATCCGATCCCGCATTTTGCTAATTCTTGCCCTTTGATGAGAAGGAGAGTATTTCTTCGAAACTCCGCGGATTAAGGACTATCCACTTATCTTGTTGTTCCTTTTTAAAATTAAATATGTTTTTAACTCTTTTGCAAGATGGCTTTTAACATGTTTTATTAATCATTTGTTCATATTATAAGCTCTATTTCCTTTTCGGTTTTATTGAGCTTTTACATCTGGTTGAGATTACTTTACTTGTAAATATTAACTCTTTAATATTTATAATATATTTTAAGTTTACCATTTTGATTACCTTGGTAAACTTATTGTAATTTATATATATATATATATATATATATATATATATATATATATATATATATATATATATATATACCCAATATATATATGTATGTATATATTTCGTAAAATGTTTGTTTGATATTTCTGGGTACCCGCCCCTATTATCCGACATAGGAAGGGAACTCCGTTGGGATGGACGTGATAAAAGAACATCCCCTAAATATAATCGAGCTGTCAACAAAAATCTTATCATTTCCTTCTTGATTTTCTTTTCCTTCTTTCCCCCCAAACCCTCAGGATTAGATATATATGTTAGCCATCTTAAAAATGCGTAATTGCATATATGTAAATTCTTGTCCACCAGTCCGTCACGTTTCTATTCCAAACAGCAATTTGTCGCCATGCTTTCGTTCAAAATACTTATTCTAGATGCGTCTATGTGTCTTTATAAAAGTCTCCGTCCCGTCAGTCTGTCACGTTTAAATTTTTAAATCTTGGTTTGTAATGCGTTCGTAAATAATTATAGTATGTGTACATCTGTACATCAACCTGTCCCTTTTCAATATGAAACTGCATGTTCATCGAGAAACGTTTAGATCGAACAGGTGCATCTTGATCATATACGTTCGATTGCCTTTACGTTATATTGTGTGAGGATTTTATGAATTTTCATCGAGTCACAGCATTAAATTGCATCAATATCAACAGATGCACAGTCGTGGAAAAAGTACCTAGAGAACAGCAATGACTGTATATCTTTCAAACTCCTCGGCTTAACGTTCACGGGGAACATGAATTGGAACTGATAAACTGAGAGCATTGTCAGGGCCGCTGCGAGGACGGGGGGCTCTCTCTGCCTGCTAGAAAGTTAATTATTCTGAACTGTCATCCAAGATTAAACCGCTGTCCCAGCGACGAAATGTTGCGTCCCTCTGGCTGTTCTACTATTTTAATAGTGGATGCACTGACGAACTACATGCCCTTGCACCCCTTGGACGTAAATACCCCCAACAAGCAGCAAAATCCCACCCTTACACAGTAAAGATTCCTAAATGTAACAAGCCCTTCTACTCTAATAGTTTCTTCCTCAGAACTGCTAGAATCTGGAACTCTCTTCCGGGTTCCTGTTTTTCCAACTGTACTGACATGTAGAAGTTCAAGTGTAATTTGTACAGACAATCTTGCTGCTCAACTCCCTACATAGTTTCCCTACAACTTATGTTCCCGAAAATAGCCTCTTTGTTTGGGGTGAAAACGAAATTTTAAAAAATTCTGGATTACAAAATGTCGTCCAATTTTTTGGTGCAACTCCCGTCTTCTTAGCTCTTCAACCTTTCTTAATTAAAAATAGGATGTACTACTTTTGCAACAACCATCATAAATTAGTGAGGGTACGATTCCAATATTTTCCCCGATTCCAATACAATTACCGATTCTGTTGTAAATTACCGATATTTTTCTCTAAAATACCGATTCTGATTCTTCAGAAATCTCGAAATATTTAACTATAGAACTGTTATTTTTTTCTTGAATACTCTCAAAACACATGTTACATGAGCAGATATTTTCATAGACGTACAAATACACATGTTAGAGACGATCTTTCGATTTTAATTTTACTAGTTGTTTAAAAGCAATAAATATTCATTATTTTATTGTTATTACAAACAAAGGAGTTTTCTTTACACAAATTAAATAAAATGCCTTCAAATGGTCTGATTTTTTCGATTAATCTAATATATTAGTTTTTTTTGGGGGGGGGGAGAAATCCAGCAGAGTGCTCAATTATAAAGAAAATCCGAAAATAAGAGCGTGTTACTTATTTATATTATGTTTACAGAAAGTTTTAGATGAGATAAGTCATTGGTACCGTCCGTTTCAAACTCGATAATTAGGGGCCGTGTTATATATATATGTATATATATATATATATATATGTATATATAGTAAAGGAGTTGAGAACCTAATTTTCTCCCAAATTAACCATTTAAACATAGTATTGTAGATCTTTCTTGTAGTCTATTAATATAACTGGATTCCAATATAAAGAATCCATCTAGTCTGGTAGACTATCCAGCTATACATAGGATAACGTCACTTGAAGAATGTGCACCATTCCTGGTTAAAGTCAGTGTTGGTAAGGCATATAGAGGAAATGTATTTTGAACCGCTAATACTATATGATTTCGAATATTTAGTCAGGGTTTACTTGTAGAGTAACGTGTCCTCATGCAAGCTTGTCCTAACAAACTACTGTACAAAGAGACTTTAGCCCCTCGTAAATAGTGTACGCATTCTTCGGTCCTGGATGTGACTTTAAACTATATCCGATGGTGAGGCCCCAGTTTGCTGGCTTTGGGGAGCGTGGAGCAACCTTTTAATTGCCATTGCTCCCAGGTCCACTCTTACTTGGATGTGTGATACCTGTTAGGGTCCTAACTAAGGGTTAAATAGAAACCGACTTGAAAAGAAAAAACAAATATATTCTATTAAAAAAAAAGTTTCTTAAAAAATATCACTGGATTCGGCATTAAATAACCTGAAAAGGTTTGATATGCCGTAAAACAAAAACAACCAACCAACCAGCAAGTTCTCTCCAGTAAGCATTCAAGTGTCCACGTTTTTGTGTGTTTGTAAATAGTGGAGAGAAGGTAGATATATTTGGTTTTTCTTCACAGGAATTATAAATTTCAAAATAAAAGAATAAATTAATGAGTAAAAATGAGTCGAATTCTTTTTTTCGCTTTTACTCCCTCGCCCTCCTTCACTTTATTGTTTTCTGTCTATTTTCGCTGTACGTGGGTGGACTTGATTTGTCAATACAAATCGTTGTACGAACGAACATACTATCTCATGAGTCTAAAGCACGGCGGTCGCCAGTGCCTGCGTCAATACACGGTACTGAGAGATTGACGCGTTTTTGCAATTAGATTTTTCGCGGATAAACAAGTGTGATGGCCAGAGAACCGACTGGTGTCGCCACGATGTTGGGTGAGTAATGAAGGCGGCGAAGGCGAAGAGTTGGAGCGAGACAAGGGAGATAATCCCTCGAGTTTTTTTTTTTTTTTTTTTTTTGAATGACTTCCAGTCCACTTAAAGATGACAAGCTGGCAAATAATGGATCGGGGAAAACAGAAAGGAAGTAGAAAAAATGAAAGTTCACAAATAGAACGAAAAAAGAAGCAGAAAAATGTTAAGGAATGAAGAGAAAGGACAGAAAAGGAAGAATGAGGTTCGCTGAAGGATACTACGGCATTTTAACCATTGTTACGTCCAGTGATATTTCACGTTTATTTCATAGATTAACATGTTTTAGATAAATTAGTTCTGTAACTGGTTTACGTTGAAATGTTGCTGATTTGCCAACTCTTATACTAATCGAGATTGACCTAGGGATAAATCTTCAACGTTGCACCTGACTTGAATCATCAGAACTTTATTATTTAAATAGGGATTTATTCAGCTCTATAGGGCACAGTCACGTTGACACACCAGTTCTCGCCAGATCACTGAAGTTAAGCAATGTTGAGCTTGGCCAGTACCAGATGGGTGACCATTTTGGAAGGGTAGGCCCTGTATGTGCTCTCCGCTTATCTCGGCATTTGTTTCCAGTCGTCCTGTACTTCATTTGCCACTGGTATTTAACAATGTCGTCTCAGGAGAGGTGTGGTTGGAGATTGCGCAGCTCCTGCCACAAAAATTTCACGTACAGGTAGCCCTTTATGGGTATCCATAGTCTGTCAAAGACTGAAGGAGCCTGTTGCTTTTTTTTTTATCCAACTCTGCTCGAAGAGGTGAAGCTTTTCAGGTATTGCCTTATTCTTAAGGAGTTTTAAATGGGGTATTAACGATCGCTTGAGGTGCCCACTTTCTCGTCTATATATTTATCATTGACCAGAATGCACACCCCCTCGGGGGAAAATCTTAATTTCTGCTTTACCGAGAATCCCTATAGTTCGAAATAAGTAAACACTTATTATATAAACGTATGTTTTGTAAATAAACAATTCATATTTATTTGTAGATACGAGTGCATAGTAAGGCACAAATTCGGTATTTAATGTGGTGAAAATTCAGTTCCTCATAACGGAGCACTCTGGGTGTAGAAAAAAATAAAAATTGTCTTAATCCAGAAAGTTTTCCTCTGTAATCCAATCTCTGGTCCCTCCTCGCCGATCTTTTATTAAAAACACCCGTCTAGCTGAAACCACTGTCAGTAATTTCCCCCACTCTTTATCTGTGCCTAAACCAAAACGTAGATTCCATGAACAAAGCTTATTTCTTAGAAGTGCACGATTGTGGAACTCTCTTCTGTTTGCCTGTTTCCCACCTGACTACAACTTGGATGTCTTATAGTCCAACATAAACAAATTCCTGATGAATCGCCCCCTTAAGTAAGACACTTTATCAAATCTCCAATACAAACGATTACTACGATACTATCCCATTGATTACTGTAAATGCAATAACCATTATCCCCGTGTAGCTTCCGGGCCTTAATAAGTGGTGACTTCCATGTATTTTTTTTTTAAATAACTGTTGGACAAAACAGGTACTACGTTTGAACCCAACCAATCAATACTCTATAACCAATGAATTATATTTATATATTAATTTGAGCTATGACAGGTACTGCCATTCAGAGTTGAAACTGACCTCTGGAGTGTGATGCTAGCTAAGTGATTAACGACACTGACTGGCAACCTCAATGTGCAGTGTTCAAATCAAGTTGGTGCTACAGAAACACTTTTACTTAAGAATGTTGGCAAAATTCAGGTGGTCTTTCCCGTAAGTACCCAGTGCCTTTCTAGACAGAATTCTAGCTAGAAAGATATCGGAGATACGAATGCCAACAATAATCATCTGATCCATTCGAAATAAGTGAATAACGTTCAACAACAATATCAATAGTAATAGAATGAACCTCTCAGTAGAGCGTACGCATATTCATCAAAATTGTGAATCAGGATTAAAAGAAACAACAACAAAAAATTAGTTTCACCATCGCTTGACATTTCTGGTAATACGCAGGACAGAAAATGGAAAACAGAAAAACATATTGACGTAATTAAAAATAAATCATCCAAACGGTTACACATCTGTACTGACCAGGCTTAATGATGCTTACTATGTGTGAACCGATACGACGAGTGTAGTTATATCACCATTACACTAGTCAAATACAATATATTCAGAACATTCCTTACAAGAAAAATATCGGAGCTATTGCCTGATTCCTTGTAATTTTCTACAAGCGACATTAAAACGTCCTCTGATAACTGCCTCGCCTCACCCTTCCATAGCATTCTTCTGGCCATCACTTTACCTCAAACCTCAATTCAATTACCAGCACCTCCCCCGGCCGCTATCTCATATTGTTTAAGTGGTTTGGCTTGATAAAGGCGTGTGCGGCGTGTGCCATCTGTCAGGCTAGCAAGAATAACATTGTAATCGGCTAGCAGTCTGTCTGTGTCCTTCTCCTTATCCCCTTGTTATCTGTGGCCTGCGGGCAGAAAATGGAGACATCGACGCCATTTTAAAAACACTCATTTTGACAATAACAAATCTCCGTTTCTTCGCAAGAAACGGAAAGCGCGCATGCGCAGATAGGCTCGTCTCCCTTTCTTTCGACCGCCATTTTTGTTTTCCCTTCTGGCTGCTTGTCATCTCTTTAGTTATTGTTGTCTTTATTTTGTTGTTATTGTTTTCTTATTATTATTCGTCCATTTTTTTGTGTTTAATATATTTATTTAAGTGCAGGCTGGGGCAATAGCGATCATAAAAATTTCCTTTTGTAGCTCGTATCTTTAATGATAAAATAAGATTGAGGACTTTTTTTGGTGGGAGATTGAGGTGATAAAGAAGACGTGGCACGTTAACCTAATTGAGAAGTTTACAATAATTAAGTGCTGTCAGAGTACGGAGACCGTCTATACTGAATAGAATGCTCACGGGGGGTAATATATTTATGAGACGTAGTCAAAAACTTTCACACATTATTTAATAAGTTTTTTTTCAATAGCATTCGTATTTTGCGTATAATTTTCCACCTTAAATTCTGTTGCTATTTAGGATGTGGATTTATCATTTCTATTACTGTATCCGGAATATTGATATCAACGGTGATATTTATTTTCCGACCAAGTTTCGTTTCATATGCCTTCCGGCCTTATTAAATTGTAATGGTTATTTACAGTGAATTGTTATTTCCTAGCCAACATTGCGTATACTAAATTTTACTTCTTAGTTGAATTGGGTGAACAGGTTCTATTTGCGTAACAGTTGTTAGCTTAGTGACTACAGCAATCGCGAAATACAATCAAATAAGTCGTTTTAATGAGTGTTTGTTTGTAGTTGTAGTTGATAATTTGCTTAACCTTTAAGGTTTCGGCGTACCTTTTGGCATCTCTCGAAGCCTGCTATATGTATCCGTATTTATGGCTTACACTAACGAATCATATTATTGTGTGATGGAGATCGGATGTATTTATATTCATTAAATAAAAAATAGCTTAAATAATAGGGTATATAGTACACAAATAATCATTAACAATTATAGTGAGGACGAGGGCTATGAAAACAGAATATTCTTTTCATTATTTTGACTCGCGAGGATATATCAGTTAATATCTTATATGTTTTTATATAGAGAAATGTGGTTCTCGGTTGAATATCTGTGTGCAATTGTGTTGGATATATACTCGAGAAACAATGAAAAGAATATCATCTTGTCAAAGTCCGCGTGATGACCAATAACCGTAAACGGCCGAAACGTAACCTCAATATTACTAACAAATGTGATGTCAATTGTTTGGATAAAAATCAATGAAAATATCAGATCATAAGCCATGAGTCGTTTATTAAGCGTCTATTTCAGCTATTATCTGTATCTCTTTCGAAGGGTTTTCAAAAAGAGTTTGGAAATTTGCGGCAAAAAATTTGGCGACATCTGAAACCGAAAACGAATTTCTGTACAACTTTGAACAACACTTTTGCAACACCATTAAAAAGCATATTACTGATAGCAAAGCACAAGTATTTTGTCTCTACTATATTAAAATGCTAATTGCAATCATTTACAATTTATTAAAAAACTGTATTAAGATTTTAGTAAACGTGATAATTATATACTGGATAATCACGTTGAGACACTAGTCCTCGTAAAATCGCCGAAGTTAAGCAACGATAAACCTGGTCGGTACCAAAAAGGGTGACGATTTGAGAATACCAGGTGCTATATAGCACTTCCACCAATAGGAACAGTAAGGCACCTCCTTCCTTCTGCTCTCTTGTGCGAGATCCTCTGGCAAGGTTTAGTATCCACTTATTCACCCCACCCCGATCAGGGTACTTGCACTCAGGGTTGGTAGTTATGGATAAACCGTTGAGTAGCCTGGTGGTTTCTTCCTGAATTAGTTAACTGTTTGTTATGTTAGGCAAATAATGCTGATACAATGGCTCAGACTACCCGCTTCGTATGGGCACTTCCCCCACTTTCTATCTGTGTCTGAATCTAAACGTGGATTCGATGAGCAAAGATTCTTTCCTAGAACTGCCCGCCTGTGTATCTCTGCTCCGTTTGCCAGCTTTCCAGCTGACTAAAATATGGTTGTTTTCAAATCTAATCTAAACAAATTCTTGCTGACCTGCCCCCTAAATAATCGTATTATATCGCATTTCCACAACTTACTATTAATACGCTGTTGTATCAGCGACTACCATACTTTCATTAAACTTTATCCTCGAGTGGGGTTTGGGTCTTGATAATGGTGACTAGCTTGATCACTTAAACAAGCAAGGTTTTCGTCTCTTATGTCCGTTGCCAACGGCTTGTTTTGAAATCAAAATGATTTTACTTCTAGGCAGATAGTCATCCAAGGATAATGAGCCGTGTCAACCGGAAGCAAACTGGTTTGAAGATGCAAGTGTAACCTGACTTTTACTTCTTCTCTTGTCTATCGAAAACATTTACATGACGACAAAGCCACGAGCTGGATTTTGCTGTCAGAGACTCTTTGATATGCTTATCGTTTGTGATATGTAAACAGCTGACGAGGGCTAATTCTTAACAGCTATCCCGATAATAACAATTTTGAAAACTCTCTCATACACGCACGCACGCACGCACACAATATATATATATATATATATATATATATATATATATATATATATATTAATATATATATATATATGTGTGTGTGTGTATGTGTGTGTGTATGTATGTATATTCATTTATTTGTATGTTTGATATGGAGCAAGATAATAAAATATTCCGAGAGATGACCTGGATTTCGAAGAGTTCTTGTTTTATCAAGATAACCCGAACCCCTAGCCGTGTTTTTACTATGAGACTGACATGCCAATAGAAATATAATTATTTGGGGCGTCAGACGGAGGCACTACAGTTAGTTTTTCGAGTTTTATACAAATAATATTTCCATCTCTGGTTCTTTTTTTATCTATGTTTTATACTATATTAAGCGAATTTAAAAGATCCACATAGTAATTATCTATCCTTGTACACTCACGCTCGCGCGCGCGTGTGTGTGTGTGTGTGTGTAAGTATTTGAGCATTTCTCCTTTAAGCATATTCCATTAAATATATTTATTACCCCTTTATATCCCAAACAAGACTATTGCAACTTGGACGCGAGGAGATACAGATTGGCATCATATCTAGTGGGGAATATGTGTCGAGGTGAACCGCGAGATGTGTGTGTTTGTTACATTTAAACTTCTGCGTGTTATTAGTCAGGGAAGCAGGAAACACGGAGGAAATTTTTAAATCTAGCTTTTCTCGCATCTAGGCACGTCAAGATTTGAAGTAGTGGTATTTTTTCTGCTAATCGGGTTAGTTTGAAGAATATATACGCCCAGGGGGTACAAGTGCAATAAGTTCATCGGGGAGGGGGGTATTGAAGTATTTATAAAGTAGGCACATTTTCGTCTGTAAAATTTAGTTCTGATCCGTTTTACTTTTTAACGAGTCTTCAATTCACTGGCGAAAAGGGGCTGATGTATTTTTTACATTCATTTTTTTACCCGCGTACATTTTTTATCCATCCGGATACCTCATCATAAATGCCTCATTACCTGTGCGTATAATAATACCTGATTAAAATAGATCACAATCGATTGCAAGAGTTTCGGAGATAGACCCAAATGACTAACATATATCCTGAAACCACATTAACCAGAATAATTAGATAATTATTTTTAAGTTGATAAAAAGTGAGATTGTGGGGTCTCCCTTCGCGCCGGATGTCTAGAGCATGGAAATATTTTAAGCAAGTCGACAGTATACAAGAAATTTAAAAAAATTCAACTGTGGAATGTCCACGGATCACACTGATTTTAATAATTATAATATAACGTATAAATACTTTTTCCAATTATTGGATAAATATTTGTAGGTTTTTTTTTTTAATTCATCATAATGTTCCGCCATGTTTAAAATTATTGATTTAGATTTGATTAAGTTCTAAAGGTTTGCGATCGCTAGTCTAGACTAAGGCGCTTTTAGGTCTGATTTTTTTTCTTTGCTATTAATGAATGTGGACGTATATGTCAGAATTTTTTGTTCTTTTCCAAGCGAAAATTAATGTTTTCATTTTAATGGCGACCGATTGTGATGAATATTCATAAATAAAAGTGTGTACTGACTTTTTTTTTGTTAGATTTTGTCCTGCTTTTGAAGGCGTCTTTCAGCGTCAACCCCTGTGACGCGTTGAAAAGCCAACGGCGCCGAAAGTCTCCCGAATCTAATGACACTTTTGTGTCCTCCTAACTAGAACTTTTGTTTTAAAGTACCTTTGAATGGAATAAAAAAAAACCTGATGGAGGGAGACTTGAAAACGCAAACAGGATAAAATAGAGATCAGTATGCTTTGAATACTCGGATGAAAAATACTGGACAATCTTGCATATTTACCGATCCAAACGACTTCCGGTTTTGAAACTTATCGGAAGTAAACGATGATTCCGACAATAAATTTAGGTCAATACGTAATATTATCCAGAAACTGATTATTTTCAATGAAATATGTTTATTGATAGAAACAATTATCAAATAGCTATTTTTATTTTATAAAAAATATTTACGGAAATAATACAGAAATTAAAATATTTTCTAAAATATAAATTATAAATAGGGCGATAATCTGGGTTGACAGACAGTAACGCCACCTATAGTTAAACGGAGGAAACATGCTCTCTCTTCCAGATTACCTATAGGGCTATGACAACAGAATATTCTTATCATTGGTTTGACTCTCGAGTATATATCCGACACGGTTAGGGACGTTTAATCAACTGAGAACCACATCACTCTATATAAAGCATATACGATATCAATGGATACACACTCGAGAGTCAAAACAATGTAAAGTTTATGCTATTGTCTAAGGCCTAGTTATAAAGAATTAAATAATTTTAAAATAAAATAAATGTTTACGTAACATAATTTAAAAAAAATGAATTTTTTCATATATAATAAATTGATTAAAATGGACATAATAAAAATAAATGTACATTTACCAAAATACAATGAAACTGCGTAATAAATACGAAGCCAATAGATCATAGTAGATTAGCTAAAGGACGTCACGTAGAGATCTTCAGATTAAATAAAAACCGTTTCCTTCCAATGATTTTCAGAACCGGAAGTCATTTGGATCAGTAAATATGCAAGC
This sequence comes from Euprymna scolopes, assembly GCF_053919585.1. Taxonomy (NCBI): domain Eukaryota; kingdom Metazoa; phylum Mollusca; class Cephalopoda; order Sepiida; family Sepiolidae; genus Euprymna; species Euprymna scolopes. The sequence goes on along the minus strand of NC_136490.1, from coordinate 23,164,199 downwards.
TCGACATAAAAAGTATAAGAGCGCCAACTCATCTGTTGTATAGAAATCATATTCCAGTTTTCATTAAGAATTTTAGCTACCTATAGTCGGACTCTATTTTGGCTACCTGGTAAACTCCCTTTTAAACAGACAGAATTGTAGCACAAATCGCAAGGGAATAAACGAAAGAAAAACCTTCGTTTCTGATTGATAAGAATCTTGTCCCAAGTGGTAATCTATGTATCTATAAAAGTGTGTGTGCGTGAGGAAACCACTTAACGGATTTTTTATCTACAGACTTGAAATTTGGTATATAGGATATTCAGACACGTGGAAAGCTTTTTAATCGGTTTTAATCCGGATGGTGGTCGGATTTTTATCTGTTTGTGAATTGTTCTATGAATGTGGTATATAGGCTATTCAGATATGTGGAAAACTTTTTAATCGGTTTTAATCCGGATGGTGGTCAGATTTTTATCTGTTTGTGAATTGTTCTATGAATGCACATGTATGCACCCTTCACATAACATATTCATTATGTTAAAAATAAATAGGTTTGTAAAAACACTTTTTAAAGATTGTGTCATGCCGGCTTAATGGTTATCGTACTTGTCTCAGTTTCTTTGGGTTTTGGTTTCGAGTATGTTTTTTGAACTTACAAAAAGTGAACTGTTTGGAAAAATATATAATACTCGCATGCACATGTCTCAGTTTCTCTATAAATAAAATGTCATATTTATGCATATTTTACGACTGGGTAACGCCGGGCGGCCTGCTTGTTTTAAATGAATATGACACGATATTTCTTCGTAAAGTAAAAGATTGATACAATTCTCTCGCCCAGGTCGCCTACATCCGTCAAGGTCGCTCCAAGACCACAGTATTCTCCGCTCTTTCTGTCGTTTGAAGCAAAAGGATAAAAGTAACCAATCAAGAAATTCCTGCGTTTTCCATTTTGTGAGATTCTTGGATTCAATGGCGGGTAATATTGGCCAGACAATATTTCTTGATGTTATTATATTGTTGGGTGATAGGGGCTTCGGAATTTGTGGAGGGAGAAAGGAAGAAAGACGGTTCGAATTCCGCGCGCCTCCCTTTCAAACCAAACCGCCACCGCCAGAACCGCCCCCTTCTTCCTAGGTGTGAGGAAACATTATTGGACCCTCGTTATAAATATTGTTTATTGTGTCCGTGTATAGGAGAGGGCGAGAAGAACGGAACGATTGAAAAGGGATTTGGAAAACGAATCAGTAGAGGAAATGAACACACATGAGATAATGAAAGATGAAAATGGAAAGGAAGTCTATACATAAAAGAGGCACGTTCACTTAGTTAAAACATATATACATGTGCATGTGTGTGTGTGAAAAATAAAATACTCAAAGTAAATTCATATATATATATATATATATATATATATATATACATACAGTGTAACCCGAATATAAGAGACTGCGCCGAGAGAGGGGGCATGCACCTCTCTTAAATCCGGGGTTCTTATATCCGGGGTCACTACACACAAGCTCTAATTTAGGATCTGATAAAAATCTCTCTTGTATCCGGTTTTCTTATATTCCAATCCCTTATACCAAAGTTACAGTATACATTTGTTCCCCCTTTTTTTGTTCAGAGTCGCCTGACGAAGTCTCATTGACTGAAACAGATGGATGTTTGTAGCGACCATATGTAATTGCTTAGCCTCGAATAAATGATTAATATATAAGAGAAATAAAGACTGTAAATTTAAATTTACAATGCAATTTATTGTTCAAATATTTGAAAAAGCGGAAAGAGAAACCGAATATAGACGGTCCGGATTGCATAAAGCCTCACTCGATGGTAAATCCAAGAGGCGTAGAAAGATTTTTTTGTTTTGTTTTTTTAACAAATAGTAAGAATTTCGATGTCAACCGAAACATACAAGTAAATTGTAGAGTTGAGAACAATCTGATTCGGTTTTCCCCCCTTTTTAACATGTTTAAATCGACATGAAGATTTTAGCATTTTATGACTGACTATCATAAAGTTATGTTTCATTTAATAACTTGCAAATTCTTAGCTCGCCTATATTCATAATTTGCTAATATCTGTCATTCTTCTGAAGGGAAACATAGCAATTTTAGAGATGCCGTGGAATAAGGATTTCTTGAAAAAAGATTTTGGTCTATTCTGTCGAACAATTGATTTACTTGTAAATTCAAACTTACAGTATTGAACTCTCTTCCTTATAACAAGCTCTACTCCCTATTGCGTTTGTATTGAGCTTTTTATTTGGTGGGGATTAATATGTAAATATTAATATCTATATTAGTTTTAAGTTTATACTTGCTTTTATAGAGTAACCGTTTTATTTTTTATTCTTGATTATGTATGTGTGTGTATCTGTGTTCCTGATTAAAATATCTAAAAATAAACAAAAATGAAGTTTTTGATAGTGCTCAATTAAAAGCAAGATATTTTATTCAATTTAGGTAAACAAATTAGCATTAGTCGCTACAATAGACTTACTGTTTCAATCTTCTCTCTTGATTGAAATACTGGGTCTAATATAGCGACTAATGATAATTTTGTTTATCTGATTTGAATGACATATATATATATATATATATATATATATGTTGAGCGAGCAAAGTTGGCCATCTATGATTGCCTAAAATAAGCTAAACAGTCTATACGAGAATAAATGGCAATGCGAGGATAGGAATGCAGGTCGGGTTTGAAAAGGTAAACAATTAAAATAGAGATCGAAGTCTATATGGAAGACACAGAAGCATGGTTGAACGAAATTTTGGAAACATAAGTGGACATAAAAAGGAAGGCGATAGATAAATAATGAGGCATCGTGAAGAGAAAAAGAGATTAAAATAAAGAAAGGGGGAATGATAGAACGAAATAAAGTGAAGGTGGTTAGAAAGAAAGAAAAGAAATAGTAAAAGCGACAAATAAAAGGAGGGTGATAGAAAGAAAGAAATATTAAGAGAGAAAGAAATATTAAGAGAGAAAGAAGAGAAAAGCACCCGAAAACATAAAGTAATAAAAAGAAAGAAGTAGTTATAAAAGGGATATAAAATAAGATATACACAATTACAAGAGACATGATGTATAGAAAAAAAAGGTAAAAGAAAACTGTCAACAATATTCCTTAATCTCTATTTGTGGCTGAAACTAAAAAACATTCCATAATCAAAGTTTTTTTTTTTTTTTTTTTTTGCTAGAACTACCCATCTGCGGGACACAATACCACATGGTTGCTTCCCGTCTGACTATTACGTGGTCGTTTTAAAATATAATATAATAATTTCTTTTTGAGCTGTACTCTTAAATAATTAAACCCTAACCAGGTTCCATTATAACACACTATCGCAGTTTTGTCTCACCGGACACTCGGTACATAGGGACCCTATCCTCGAGTAGCCTTTTGGCCTAGATAAGCGCTGACCCTAGTAAGTAAAAAGAGGAGACAAAAATGTAGTGTTCAGAAAAATAAAGAAAAAGGGGAAAATTAAAGGAGGGAGACAGTGTAAGTTAGGGAAATGGAGGCGAACAAGGATACCGAAAAAGATAAAGAGATAGAGAGACGGAGAGTACAGTCCACGAGTTGCTACAGTGAATAAAGAGGATAATGCCACTCGCCATTGGTTTCTTTATCCTCTCCCTTTCCGCCTTCCACGGTGCTATCATTTCCTTTGATGGACCTCCTTGCAATATGGAAATCCGGATGATTCGATCTTCTTTACGACAATTGAATTGGATACTCGAATCAGAGACGAGGAATAGCTTTTCTTATTTCAACGACAGAGCGCCCGTCGTGTGCGTCATTAATCCAACCCACTATTATGCTTGGTCGTCGTCAGTCAGTCAATATTCTTACAGCCCTCATCCAACCGACCCCATGGCGGACGAGCTCGGAATTATTTCATTTGGATAGCTTTGGCGACGGCCCAATAATCTGACCCCGGCAGATTTTAGCTGCTTCGGCATCGTTCAAGATCGCCTCCTGATATTCCGGTATTAAATTGAATTTAACAGTGTTTGATGGTGGTGGGGGTTCATAGGGCGATGGCCAACGCTGTGTTTCTTTCTCAATTAAAATGATTATCTAGACGCCATTACGAGAGATGAACTGCGGTTTTAATGCTTCACTGTGCGTCAAGAAAGAGAAGAGGAGAAAAAAGAGAAACAGAAATAAGAAGAAATCAAAGAAAATAAAAAAGTAGTAGAAGAAGATGATGAAGAAAAAGAAGAAAATAACGAAGAAGAAGAAAAAGAAGGAGAAGAAGAAAAAGAAGATGAGAAGAAGAAGAAGAAAAAGAAGATGAAGAAGAAGAAGATGATGATGATGAAGAAGATGAAGAAGAAAAAGATGATGAAGAAGAAGATGAAGAAGGAGGAGAAGACGAAAAACAAGAAAAAGAAGAAAAAGAAGAAGAAGAAGAAGAAGAAGAAGAAGAAGAAGAAGAAAAAGAAGAAGAAGCCAGAACGAGGCTGGTCTAAAAAGTCTGGAAACAAATGCCGAGATCTGATTGGGCGAATTAGAAGTAATTTTGGAGGGAGGAGGAAAAGAGTTAAAACTGACGAGAACAGTCAAATAAATAATGGAATTGAGACAGGGAATATCGTGGCATATGAGAGATAAAGAAAGACATGGGGAAGGAAGGAGAGAACAGGGGAATAAAGATGTAAAGTAAGCAAAAGTAACAGAAGTAAAAATAAGATATAAAGTAAAGCATGTGAAAGAATAAGAAAGAGAGAGAGAGAGAGAGAGAGAAAGAGAGAGAGAAATACAGAAAATTATAAAGACCCATGATAAAAGAAAAACAGGGTAACGAATAGAAAGGGAAGGGAAACAAGAGAGACAAATTGGTCGCTAGAAATTGAAAAAGACAAAAACGAAAAGGAAAGAAAGGTGGAGAAAAAGCAATTGTTGAGAGAAGACAGACAAGACATAATAGGAGAGAGGGAGAGGAGGCGAGAGATAAAAGAGGAAATCGTAAGTACATAAATGACTAAAATAAAAGAGTAAATTTGGTCTAATTTTTAAGGAGATGCCAAAGGTTTATCTGGACACAAATTTTGGGGAGGATCCTTGCTACTTTTCAGTTAACAGATCTTTTTGAAGTCCGTCTTAAACAACTAACTTCACACTGACAACATGATACAATCAATTAGAAAGGTGTTTGTGAAGGGGGGACGCCATCTTTAAAAGATATCTATGTAATTCTTGAATTTGAACTTTACACGATTTCCTTTTTGTCACCTTTATAAATTTACTTTATTTTGCTTCAATTTTAGGATTTAATTTTGGTCATTTCTGAAATGGGGAAAATACTTCTTATATAGAATTTAAATTTTTGGCCCCGCAGGGCAATTCACGGTGAAAGTACTTGAGTTAAACCAAATAAAATTGTTGCACACTTGTTATATAATAAAAATGAATGCTCGTTCTATCAGTAAAATTAATTCTCGTTCTGTAACTAAAATGAATTCTCGCTGTAGTAATAAAATTTTATGAAGGAAACGCCGTCGGCCCTTCGTTCGTTATTTATCAAAGAATCAATAAATCGTAGCAATGTAGTTTGGGGATGAAAGATTTAGTGTAGTATCTGTTCTGAGGCTACTCATTACCTTTTCTGTTCTTGATTAGTGGAAGAGAAATCCTTCATGATTGGGACAATTTTTTTGTTTCTATCCAGAATACCATATTTTGGAGGAGCTACATTAAAAACCGACCTTGTGTCTAACTCTGCCCTCGTGGGGAGGAAAGTAAATCGAAGCAATCAGTATATCCCAATCGGCCTCTTTATTCTTACAAAGATATCTACATAATCCACCATAAATAATAGACCTTTGTGTATTTACTAACGTAACGGGTCTGATTTCTCGGACTTTCTCAGCCCGTCGGTATAATCGATTTTTCATATATTAATTTAGAAAAGCATTTTACATATGTGGATGCATGTTTCATCTTCGAATTTATTCAAATCTAGTTTCCTCAGACCACGGTAAATATTCTAGTGGAAGTAAAATAAAGCCACAGCTGAAACATGAATAACACTTCTATCAGTATAGGAATTTACCTCATGATAGAGCTGTCCTTGTTATTAAACATTATCTCATAACACTAGAGTTTTATTAGATTAAGATCTTGCAAATAACTATCATGCATGTACTCTATATGTGAATAGGTCTGTGTGTGTGTGCTTTGTGTGTGTAAAGATGTATTATGAGAAAGTTATTCGATAGAATGTATTGGGAACAAAAAAAAACGAAATCATAAATAAGGGAAAATACACACTTATAGTACCAGAATAAATTAACACATTCATGCTTCGAATTAATATTTCCTCAGAACAGGCTTGATGAATAACGGTCTTCATTTTTTTTTTAATACAGTGGTGTGATTTTGGTGAGAAAGAGAGCGCGCGTGCATTTGTGTACAATTATCGGTGCTACGAGGATTCCACTTAGATCCCATAAAACACACGAAGGAATTTATTCCATTCGACTTCCCATGAAATTGCTCTACAAATACAATTTATTTCCTGGCGTTTTTTAGTTTGAGATTCTGTCACAAGAAGTAACGCCTAAATTTTTAGTTCTGTTTTCAAGGACGTCCATGGTAGCATATGTTTCATTTGCATAGACCATGACGCCCTCTTGCTCATAATCTGTATTTATAATTTGTTTTAAACCTATACGATAGCTGGCACACATGCACATCGTTCTTTCTTTAATCTAATAGATTATATGTATGGTTTATAGTGGCTCAGTTTATTGCGTCATTGCAGCGACTCAATGCTGGCGTAAAACGATGAATGATGGCATTAGTTTTGAATTTGTCTCTGGAACGCACGAATCAATTTCACTATTTGTCTCATCTCCTCCTCCGTGTTATATCTGGTTATATTACTTCACTCAACAGCCATTGTGGGTATTCAACATTAACGCATAAAACTACGTGCAAATAGAATGAGAAAAACACAGAGAGCAGTCGTAAATTTATCTGAATAAAAACATTTGATAATACACGCCATTATTCCCAAACTACACACAAAAAATATGATACAACGAAACGTGAATACACACACACACACACACATATATATATATATATATATATATATATATATATATATATATATATATATATATATAGTAGCTAGCCGCCAGAGACTTCGTATTTTTTATTATAAAGCCAATTCCTTATTGCTTATTATATTGTATTCAATATATAGTCGTTCTAGTCTGTAGACCAAGAATCAACAAAGTAATTTGACAAAGACCGTTCCTCACAAAAACAGAGTGATAGAAAGACATATAAATCAGGTCACTATATATATATATATATATATATATATATATGCGTGAAATATTTCAGTTGTCATTAAAATATACAACAATATAACTTTTGCAATTGGTTTAGCCTTTGCCATTAAAATCAACAGATTTTTGCCTATGAACTGTTCAAACGCGCAAATTGCATAAAAGCCGAATGGTGAGAGATCTATTGTAGAGAGATGGAATGATGTCAATAATTTAGAGAGGGAAGGAAGAAAGGAAGGGAAGAGAAAAGGAGAGCATGCTGCATTAGCAACGCGTGAACGTTTCATTCGTTTACGTTTATACAAAATGAACCATAGATATGTCTTACAAATAAGGGACTACTTAACCCTGAATACATCTTCCAAATTGTGGCCTCACCGCTGGATTACTTAAGTTTCAGTCTATTTAATGATTCTATTACTTAGTTGAAAGTGTGTTTCTTCACTAAAAATGGGTTCGAATAAGCAAATTGAAAAAAAAAATTAAAAAAAACGTTATTTATTTTATTCACAAAGCGAAATATTAACTCTCGTAGGAACAGGACAGTAAATACATGTGCTATAATTTAGAATAACGAGCCTATACAGTCAAAATAAAGTTAAAACTTCATGGTCTTGACAATAAGTTAGTCGCTTACTATTGCAAGACTCAATTCTAACAACTCCTGAATTAATAAATATTGCTAGAGTTTTCGTCAGAGTAATTATGCACTATTATATACTAGCATACTGCCGGGCGTTGCCAGGTCGTATATAAATATTGCATGTAGATTCCTTGTCTATTATACACAGAAACACGGTAAGTATTAAATGTAACGTATATTTCCTTAAAAAAAATGAAGTAAATAAAAACGAAAGAAACTGAGACTGGTGCACGCAAGTATTATGTGTGTTTTTTTTTTCTAAACAGTTCACTTCTTATAAGTAAAGAAAATACTAGAGCTGAAATCGAAACCAAACCCAAAGACAGTAAGGCAAGTACGGTAACTATTAGGCCACGATCTTTAAAACGTGTTTTCAAACCTACTTATTCTTAACATAAGTAATATGCCATATGAGCGTTTCACACATGCTCAGTCGTGAAACAATTAACAAACACGTAAAATTTCGATGACACCCACGTACCAATTTTTGTTCAGTTTAGACCTTTTAGCAGCTTTTTTTCCGTATGAAAACTGATTAAAAAGTTTTTCACCTGTATGAATCCAAATTTCAAGTTTTCAAATCAAAAATTCGTGAACTATATACGTTGGAAAGTTTCCTGCACACACATGTTAACGTATATACTTATAGAGATTATCTTGTCGATTAAAAAAAAAGAATTATCTTGGTTGTTAATTCATAGGACAGTAGGGCATAATGGGTTATGGTCAAACACGAGACATTCATTAATCTGATATTTGACATTCACTAATCTGATATTTGAAAGATAATTGAGTTAATTTCAGGTTACACGAGAAAGTAAAGAAATAGTCTTAACAAACCAAAAAGAACGTCAATTAAATATCCATGAAAATAGTTGAGGTGGCGTTCAAAGAAATCACTGCAAACGGAAATATATTATCTTTGGGCGAATTTTTGATTTGGGGCCTAAAAATAAGTTTGGTGACGATATGGAACTAGAAAGGCGCGCAAGAAAGCACTGAAGCGGAGCGCAGATTGGGATTTAGGAGGGAAAATGTGGTTTAGTCTGAAAAAGATTGATGGATTGTTGTCAGTTCCAATCGACCGGCCGTTGGATCTTGATCCAGACAGCCCCAGACTTATTCGATGCCGCTTTTTCGCCGGCAGTTTTAAAAGACCAGTAATCGAGTCGCCCGTTTCTCACTCTGTTCGGCGAAGTAGATATAATCTTTGTTGGAACAATGTTATCGATCAGTGAAGAGGTAAATCTTGATTGATTCAGACAAGTAATTCCATAAAGTATTAGATATACCATGTATGCATGTATATGAGAATGGCTATAAATGTTTGTGTGTGTATAAATTTTTATGCAATGAAATATAAATGTATACATATATACAAATAAATATGTATATATATATGTATAAATGTCAGTATATATACGCAGATGTATATATGTGTGTGTTTATACATTTCTGCTTCTGTGTATATATATTTGCATATATAAAAAATATATAATATGTGTATATGTATGTAATATAATAATATATATGAGTACATATGTAAATATCTATAAACATGTAACTACGTATATGAATCTATATATCTATAACTATATATCTATATCTATATCTATATATATATATAATATATATATATATATATATATATATATATATATATATATATATATATATTAGTTTACTTAGGTGTACGTATAAATTTACATATATAAACTGAACTAAATTTATTAAAGATGCCTTTGTACGTGTATAATGTATGTTCATCTGAATGCATGTGTACATATCCCTCGCTTCCTTCTACATATATGCATACATACATACATACATACATACATACATACATAAATTTGCCTGTTTGGTACTAAAGGTATTTAAGCTTTTCTGTAGTTTTCTTCTCATAAAATTTATATGCTAATTAACATATCGCAGAATAGATCTTATTATCTTATTATTATAACATGTATTTATATATATATATGTATATGTATATATATATTAATATTTCATTTTTTATACATTAGTATAAATAGTAGCTGTATTGTATCTACATTTTGTTATTGTGGAAGTGGTATTTTCCACTGGAGAGTTATGCATTTTACAAATGTTCTGGTTTTAAATCTCCAAAACAGCTACATGGATATCAGCTGATGATCCCAATTTTCTATTTAACAATACTAATGTTTTCTTTCCTTTTTTCATCCTTATATACTTGAATTCTCTTTCGCAATTGTAGACTTTTTGAAGGTGGCTTATGCAAGTGCTTAGTCTGCGATAGATTAAATTTAATTGTTTCTTGTCCAGGAATTTAAATTCTTTATTTTTATTTTATTTTTACATATTTTTATTCAAAGGTTCTTTAGATTATATATATATATATATATATATATATATAAACAAACTGAGATGTATGAAAAGTTTACGATCAATATATTGATAGAGGTTCATACTGACATATATAGAGTAATACTTACTATGATTGCTAACAGACATATGAGAATCAACGATTATAGAAGGATAAATTCAGAGGTTAGTTAAGAAAATAAAACGATGCGATATTTAATGCGATATATTATCAATATACCCGCATTAAAAAATAGCTGTATATACCGAAATATCAACGTAAATAGATAAAGCACTTGTGCCCCCACGACGTGAACACCCTCGATAGACCCGACAGGCTGCAAAATCCCACCACCACACTGTAGAGATCTCTAGATGTAAAAGATCTTTCTACTCCAGTAGTTTCTTCCCCAGAACCGCTAGACCTTGGAATTCCATTCCAGGTCCCTGCTTCCCCAACTGTACTGACGTGCAGAAGTTTAAGTGCAACGTGAACCGACATCTTGCTGTGCAAATCCCTACATAGTACTCCAGTAGTTGTTGCCCCTGATAGTAGCCCCCTACACCAAAGTGGCAATGTGCCTTGTTTGGGGTAAAGATGTAATTTAAAAAAAAAAATGCCGGGTAAATAAAATACAATTATCAAAGAAATAACAAAAAAATAAAATAAAATTATATAAAACAAAATTGCGTCGCTACTATTTTCTCGGCGATATTTAATCCAACAAGCAAATTGCTTTGGCTTCAGCGACCGGCTCTAAAGATTTATCGAACGACCATTGATCAGCGTTTCTTTTCATCTCAAGCAACAATGCCCTCCCACGACAAAAAAAGAAAGAAAATCTCGAATATTTATAGCCACGATCGATTTATTCTATTATGGCCCGGTCAATTACAGAGTTTTGATTATTCAAAATTCTTTCGAGCGATTAAATATTGTGTCGTTTTTAATTTGGGGCTGGCCTCTCGTCTAAATCATAAGACGCAAACAAATGAAAAAAAAGAAAAACATATATTTAAGGAACCACAAATACAGTGTAAAGACGGCCATTGTGTTGGAAGCGTGATCTTATTTAAAATGCTATTTTTCACTCAGAATATTAGGCAATAATTCTCGATGCAAACAGAAAAGCCTTAATCTATTATATGAATGCCAGCTTTCTGTTCGTGTGTGTCAAGGTACAGTTCCAAAACTACACAAGACACTGCCACAAACGTGGTATATTCTTTCTCAGCATTATTATACTCTCTCTATATAGCTCTATATACTGAGCCCTATTATGTGCATGTAGACAGGTCTCTTAATATTTATTCACCGACTCTTCTGAATGGGACGGTACCAGAGTTATTGTATGTGATAAAATGGGATACTGTTGATATAGGATTTATAAAAGAAACAAAAATGAAAATAATTTAAACATAAGATTAATTCTTACTGTATTTTACATTTTTTTATATTATGTTGGAGCAAACATAATGACGTTTTTTATCATATATATGTCAAAAACGACATTAAAAAACACATATATACGTATGCATATAACGATATAATTAATAAAAAAAATGTGCCGTTGTAAGATATTTGCACACACACACACGTGTGTATATATATATATATATATATATATATATATATATATATATATATATATATATAATTAAATGTGTATTTTTAACATTATTTTATTATTCCGTGTCTTGGTTTTTCATTGAGAATTATGATTGGATCATTGTAATAATGTTTTTAAGTCATTGAAATCGTTTACGCGCGTTTATTCATACATATATATTCACACACACACAAGAGAGAAGGATGCTGGAGTTTGCTTGAAATATTGTGCGCAGAGTTAAAGGAGTTGTATTGGAAGGCTATATCAACGCATTTCGTAGGAAACAAAGTGTACAATAGTCAGTATAAAAAGAATGATTACAATATTAGGAAGAATTCCGGGGAGAAAATAAAAAAGAAACGTATATAACTGGTCGGCTAGGCAAGCATACAAAAAAGGCTAGCCAAACAGTTTATACACGTTTCTTTTCTGTTTTCACCCATGAACAAGAGATACTACTCTCGTAAAGGCATCAACACCTACCATCTTGTACGACACATTATATTAATAAATCAACGTAATATAATTGAATACTTTCTAATATTACCATTGTTCTTTTATATACTATCTCGTGTCTGTGGTGTTTCCCACAAACCGCCTTCTAACACAACCCCTTTCATATATATACATGTATATATCGTATGTGTATAACATGCCTCTGTATATCGTCGTTTATATCTATGTAGATACACATATATCTGTATCAAAGTATATCTAATTATACTCATGTTACGTATACATAATGTGTACATATGCATGTATTCATACATATCTAATATAGCTATTAGTATATGCATAAAAATATAATTATGTATTTATATAATATACAAATATATAAATAATGTATAAGTATGTGCCAACATAAGATATATCTACATGATATAAGCACTCCTCTCTCTCTCTATGCGTAGATCGTCGTATAACGACTTGATCACTGTCTGTCTGACGTAATGAACATTTAAATTTAAAATGTTTAAAATTCAACGCTATTTCACACGATTAATGGTAGCCGAATGGATACGGTCTTCGCTAATCGAGCCAGAGATGTCTCGTGTCGCGGGGTTCGAATCGTTCGACTGGTAGTAATTGTGACACCCTGCACTGAAGAATCCCGAAAGGATGAAACACTAGTGTCTGTAGGTATTTAATTATTATAGTAAAAAAATAATTATATATATATATATATATATGATTATGTACATACATATATAAAAGGAGATAAATATGCATGTAGGTATATATATATATATATATATATATATATAATATATATATATATATATACTTCCATTACTGCTATATATACATGTATATAAGTACATGCATTTGTATTTGCATCTATACATATATATGTGTGTGTGTGTGAGTGTGTGTGTGTGCGTGTTTGCGCGCGTGTGTGTGTGTGTGTGTGTGTGTGCGCGCGGTTACGTATAAATATGTATATATGCTTGTAAAGTTGGTTTGTTTAAAAAAAAAAAAATGACAAAACCCTGGCAGAATCCTGTCACAATTTTTCAAAACCTCCCAAGAGAAATTAAAATCCTTCCAAGAAGATTGATATGATTATCAGAAAGTCTTTCCAAACTCCGGCATCGCGACCCCTCTACCCCCCCCTCCCGCGCCATGGCCACACCTTACCTCCAGAATTCTGTCAATTATTTGGCCCACTCCCTTATTTATAACGTTCTCTCCATCACTCCTTTTGATTTGCTTCTTATTTTCTTGAATCTTTATTGTTTTCATAATTTTATTTCTTATTTTTCAAATTTTAAACGGTCTTTCCTTATCCGTTATTCTCTGATTCCTCGCTTCTTTTTCATCTTTTCTTTGTTTTGATTTCTTGCTTACACTTTATTTGTTTCATTCTCTGACTTCGACTTTATTTTCATTATTTCTGTTTTTTTTGTTGCACAGTTTGTATTTACTTATTATCATTCACATTGTTTTAAATTCATCCAGTCTTGTTATTTTTAAGCTTATCTTCGAATTTTTTTTAATTTATTTAATAGCAGGTCTCCCGACGTTGCCCAGTCGTAAAATACGCATAAATATTATATTTTAATTCATACAGAAAACTAGACATGTGCATACGAGTATTAGGTTTTTTTTTCTCTAAACAGTTCACTTCTAGTAAGTAAATTTGCACCCATTTAGCAACTCTTTCTTCGAGACGAAAGGGTGTTCCACATGTCTGAATACCCTATATACCAAATTCCAAGTCTGTATATCAAAAATTCGTTGAGTCTATAGGTTTTGAATTGTCCTCAAACATACCGACTAACTTTCACTTTTATAGATATACTAGCAGATGCACTCGGCGTTGACCTGTATTAAACGTAAAATTAAATTTATTTTTAAAAAACTGAAGTAAAAAAAAAAATCGTAAAGAAATTGAGACACATGCATGCAAATAACATTTTTTTTTTCTAAACGGTTCACTTCTTGTAAGTATAAAAAGAATACCAGAGTTGGACTCGAAACCAAAACCTAAAACAATGAGTAAAGTACGATAACCATTAAACCAGCTTGACACGTTATTTTAAAAAGTGCTTTTGAAACTGATTATATTAACATAAAGACTCTATTATGTTAACCATTCACACATGCGCCGTCGTGAAAGGGGTAACACACAGATAAAAATTCGATGACTCGCACATACTATTTTTTCAATTTAGTTATATTATCATCCCTTTTTTTCGGATAAAACCAATTGAACACTTTTCCACATGTCAGATTTCAAATCTGTAGAGAAAAATCGTTGAGTATATAGGGGAAAGTGTCGTCAAACACACATTCTCAGTTTTATAGAAAAATACATTATTGAGTTCACGCTTGTCAAGACCAACAAGTCACTCGAGTATAAAGGTTAATTATAATTGACACGCACATTAACATTTATACTCAAACAAAATTGAGAATTCCTTATAATGGTTGAAACAGCAGAATCTGATTGTGACCGAGGCTAGCTCAGCAAGATCTGTTTAACAATGGGCTTGAAAAAGGGCAATGTGATAGTCAGCGGGGAAGCAGCCACTTGTTATTGTGTACCCAAGACGGGCACTGCTTGTGAAGAAATATTGCTCCTTGTTGGGAAATACACACATACACACACACACACACACGTGTGTGTGTGTGTGTGTGTGTGTGTGTGTGTGTGTGTGTGTGTGTGTGTGTGTGTGTGTGTGTGTGTGTAAGTACATTATGTTTGACTTATTAGAGATGTCAATTTTGTTGTCAGGTAAATCAAACGCATACAATCTGTACTATTTTAATATCTCGTACAATACTATCGAGTGTATACCTATATATTATTACAGGTAAATATTTTCCAGAGGTGAAACAACCAATAAAGTTTTAACGAGGTTCATACACGAGTGCTCAATACCGTCCTAGGACAAGATATGCTTTTTTATTTGTTTTACATAAGCATTTAAATGTCGCTACACATTATTATGTATGTTGCGGTCAGCAATTTACAAGAAATTAGAAACATCTTTAGACAATATAGCTAATACAAAAGTAAATCCGTAATACTCTGATACGAACTTTACTTTTTATAAACAATATCGCTAGAAGAGTTCTCTAGTTACTTGTAACTCCTGACCGAAACATACTCATGACTGTGTAGCGATATAGAAATAGTTGTGTAAAACAAATAAAGAGTATACATATATATATATGCATATATACATACATATATATATATATTAGTGAATAAATGACAAAAAAAATATATTCACAAAATTCATGATGTTGACCATCTTATAATTTATTCCTTTAATTCAGTTGACATTTACAATTCTTAAGACTATCTGTCTCGCAGCGCAAAATCAATAACTTAATTGTTATATCAATCAGTGAATCTATTATGCCCTTAACCTTTCAGAATGAAATAGCAACAATTAATCCATCAAAAGGAAATGAAGTGTGATTTGACAGGATTAAAATCCGAAAATTGGAAGAAAATCTGCATATATCCTTAATATGTTTCCATTATGCCATTTTGAATGTAATTTTTTTTTCCATTTATTCACTATATTGCTCTGTAATTACACTGAGCTCCTAAAATAAGGATTGGTATATATTACAAGAAAAGATATTTCTACAGAAATATATATATATATATATATATGTATATATATATATATATGTATATGTGTGTGTACATATATATATATTTCTACAGAAATATATATATATATATATATGTATGTGTGTACATATATATATATATACAATTCTACAGAAATATATATATATATTTCTACAGAAATATATATATATATGTATATATATATTTCTACAGAAATATATATGTATATATATATATATATATATTTCTTCAAAAAAAAAAATATATATATGTATATATATTTTTTCTACAGAAATATATATATATATATGTATATATATATTTTTCTACGGAAATATATATATATATGTATATATATATATATGTATATATATATATATATTTCTACAGAAATATATATATATATGTATATATATATTTCTACAGAAATATATATATATGTATATATATATATATTTCTACAGAAATATATATATATATTTATATATATATTTCTACAGAAATATATATATATATATATATTTCTACAGAAATATATATATATATATATATTTCTACAGAAATATATATATATGTATATATATATTTCTACAGAAATATATATATATATATGTATATATATATATTTCTACAGAAATATATATATATATGCATATATATATATATATATATATTTCTATAGAAATATATATATATATGCATATATATATATATATTTCTACAGAAATATATATATATATATATATATATTTCTACAGATATATATATATGTATATATATATTTCTACAGATATATATATATATGTATATATATATATTTCTACAGAAATATATATATGTATATATATATATATATATATATATATATATTTCTGTAGAAATATATATATACATATATATATATATATATTTCTACAGGAATATATATATTTCTACAGAAATATATATATTTATATATATATATATATATATATATATATATATATATATATATATATATATATATATAGTTTTGACTTATTGGCTTTAATTTGAATCTAAATACGAAATCTACTATATATTGCATCAAAAGTGAATTCCACTCCTGTGCTTTGGATTCATTGGGGTAGGTAGTGCATATAAACACTGCAATAATTATTTGTTTCGATTATTCATATGGTTTTATGTTTCTGCGAAATTTTTATATCTCCATTTCCTTTTATCAGCATTTCAAAGAAAAAAACGATATCCAACTGTTTTCTCGGGGAATATGCATTTGTTGCTAATGAGTTTTTTGGGGTGAGCTACCGCTATTCAACGAAACACGTGTTAGACGTACTTCATAAAAAATATGAATACAATATAATTACTGTGAATTAGATTCACCCTTTGGTTTAACTAATAATATTTATATACGTACGTGTGTGCATAAGCATGTATGTATGTGTATAAATGCATGTAGATGTCACTAACGTGTGCGTATTTATACGCAGATGTGTGGACGTACATATTTCTATTCATACACACACATATGAGTATGTTTTATTTGTTTGTTTGTTTTTTAATAATTTAAGTAAGAGATGGAATACGACCGCATCGCACCAGCCCTCAAAGACTTTCTTTGTGTAATCTGACCCCATACAGTTCCATCAGTGTAAAGTTTCGAGTATCGTTACTTCTAAAATTTTATTTGAGATTGTTTTCCTCTTAGCGGGCTCTAACATATCAACTACCTAAAGCGAAGTAGAATTTTTACTAGGATCGTTTGAAACCAATAGTTTATTTATGTTAAATCATATATGCATGTTATAAACACTTTTTAATGGTTAAGTCTAGTACTCGTGAGTTGTTTGGTCAAGTAATTTTAGAGTTTCTTCGCTCAAATCTAGCGTTATAAAGTTAGATTATAAGGATTCATCGTTTATATCACGAGTTGGTTCATTAGTTAGTCAAATCAACATTATTATATTTAATAATTCGTGTTCAGCTTATAGATGTTTGTTGTTCAAATCTAAATTGAGAGAACAGATCTAGATTATAGGGATAATCATGGAAGACTGGACTGCTTGGTCATAACAATTTTGATTATAGAAATTGGGAGTTCAAAACTAGTGGCTAGTCGTTGCAACTGTAGTCGTTGAATCTTGATTATATGAGCCTGTCTGCAGCTAGTCTTTATTTGTCTGCTGTTCCCTGGGGTTTGGGTTTAAGAGAAGGCATGATTCTACGTTCGGGATATTCATTTCTCTAAAAAGAGACATGTTAGATTTGGAACAAAAAAGTACTTATTGCTTACGTCACGATTTCTTTTGTGCTGATTGTAGACAGAAAAGATACTCCATTTTTATCCCAGCTTGAAAATAGGAAATGTTGGAATACTCTAAACGATGGAAAATGTGTAAATGTAATCAGCCATTGTTTATTTACACCAGCATTGTTTCTGGGCCTTATTGATTTTGGACTGCAATTGAACTTACCGTATTCTTGATCATGGTATGTTTGTCTTGTGAAATCCTTGCGTCACTATTAATACCCACTACACAAGCGATCATTTCAAATTATAGCAATCCTGACAGCAACAGAAATACGGCTCGAATTTTCATTATTATTATTATTATTATTATTACTATTATTATTATTATTATTAGCAACAGCAGCAGCAAGGAGACTCAACTGAATAAGAACCAAGAAATATTCCACCCTCTCATACATTTATTGTCATCCAAATCGGTGAAATCGCCAAATTTTTAACCAAGTCAATTGATTGCTTTTTCTAGTAAGGGGACACCCCACAGTGTATCGGAAGGAAGCTTCACATACCTCCTCGGAGTGACTTAGTTCACAATACATTGTAATCTACATTGCACCATAGAGAATCTACTGCTGATTTTATTAAATTATCTGAATATAACGGCTTATAAACTTTGTCAAAATAGGAGTTCCTTTTAAATCAGATTTTGTTAATTATTGTTTTGAGCGACATTCTGATACAGAACCTACATAAAACAAACACTCCGAAACAGATTAATACCTTCATATGAAATTTCATAAAAATCGTCCCAACAGTTTCCGCGGCCATAGGGAACGAACTCACATACGGAGAAAGTTTATTTTATATAATTGTAGATATATCCATTATTATTATTATTATTATTATTATTATTATTATTATTATTGTTGTTGTTATAATTATTGTTAGCATTATTAACATTAGTAGCATTATTATGAGCAATATCATTATTTATTTGTTTAAAAGGGTTACTTGTTATTGTTATCATTTCAGGAAAACACTTCTAAACAGAACAGCAACAATAAGATGACGCTATCCACATTGTCAACCTCAAGCTGTCACAAAACACTGACAACTGAGCTTTAATTGGCTTACAACTTAACGAGCTGACTTAGAGTTGGGTTGGGTGGAAAGGCGCAGGACTTCGTGATGAAGTGGGGAGGGGTTAGATCATGGGGTATGGTTGGAGGGACGAATTAGAAAACGTAGCAGACTGTCCTTTGTTTTTCGGTTAGGTTAGAGAGCAAAAGAGCGAGTGAGAGAATTAAGCACGTGATCTAACTTCCCTTAATGGGATTTGTCCCCCCCCTGGTACGCTTCAACCCCGACCACTAATCGAATGAGATTGATTTTGCTGACTGTAGAACATGGCAATCCAAAAGGTACATATTCTTGGTAGGATTCGTCTCTTTTGACAATATATATATATATATATATATATATATATATATATATATATATATATATATATATATATATATAAGTTATGAACAGTAAATAGAGCCCGAGCAAGGCTGGGCTGAACTGCTCGTATATATATATATATATATATATATATATATATATATATATATATATATATATATATATATATATGTGTGGGGGGGGTTAAAAAGTTTGATCCATGTCCAGGTAACCTAAATATAAATTTCGAAGTGTTTAGATCCAAAATTTGAAGAGGAGTTTGCTATTGTCTGCAAGGGTCAACTCTTCCAACTCTGACCTCTTGGCAGCCAAAATTTCCCCCTAAAACTGATTGAAAACTTGCTACATGTCTGAGTAACCTTTTCGTAAAATTTCAAATGTTTGAACCCAAAATTTGCTGAGACAGTAAAGGTAAAATCTTTGGAACTTTGACCACTTGGTAGCAAAATTTTCGGCCCAAAACCGATTAAAAGGCTTGCCCTATGTCTGAAATTTCAAATGTTTAGACTAATAATTGGCTGAGAGGTGAAGATTTTAAAACTTTAACCCCAATTTTGACACCTTAACATTTGCTTTTGGTCTCTACTCAAGTTAAAATAGTTATCCATGTCCAAGGAACCTACATCTAAAATTTCTAATATTTAGACTATAGATTGGCGGAGGAGTTTAGTAGAGTTTTCAAAGGTCAACTCGTTGAACTTTGACTTCTTGACAGCTAAATGTCTGGCCGAAAATCGATTAAAGAGATTTCCCATAATCTCAATAGCCCTTATGTCAAATCTCGATTCTGTAGACGGAAAATTGGCAGAGTGATTTGGTAGGGAACACAGACAAACACACACAGACAATTTCATATATATATATATATATATATATATATATATATATATATATATAATGATTAAAATAATGAAAATAGTATTCCGACGAAATGGAAAGCTACAAAAGGAACAAACTAATTTATGTGCTCATCAACCTTTCGTCTTTATAGCAAGACTTCTTCTGGATGAATGAAATTAAGAAAACAAAGAAGCAAAGCAAATATTTCAAAACAGATTTTTGATGCAATGAAATGTAGGACCTTGACCCGTTTCAGAAACGAAATACGTCGTTGGACATTCAAAGGGGGGGGGAGGGCATAGCGTTGTGAAAAAGAATATGAATTGCATCATATCATCTTCAAATATATTAACGGCTATATAGCGTTATAAAAAATACTCTCTTTCCCAATTCTATGCCCCCCCCTTGTTTTGGAATTTCCGCTGACTTTTTTTCATTTCTGAAATAAAACAAGCTAATACATTTCAATGCATTACACTATAAAAAGAAGAGGGGAACGGCTTCGATTATCTTTATTTTAAATATATTAAAATAAAAAAAAGAGGAATAGGTTGGTCGTTCATAAAAAAAAGGTGAGATAGAGAGATGGCGGGAAAATAGTCAAAGAACAAAGGAGAGAAACAGAAAGAGGAACGGATGGAGAGATTTCGAGCGATTGAAGTTTTTATATAAAGATTTCACACGCTTTAGAACGTCTTCTAGTTTTTTTTTTTACCAGGTAACGCCGGGTGGCCTTGCTAATAGTGTATAACTTGTCAGTATAGGAAATCCAATTTTAGAACAAGTTTAAAATCAGACTCTTTATGTAAACATTTATATCTAGATTTGTGCGCAGTACGTGCAATTATTCTCGGTCATAGTCGAAAGCAGCAGATTTTTATTGCATATACAATTACTGTATACGCAATCAATTCATAAAAAAAAGAATTGTTTAATTTCTAAATTCGATTATCTGAACAAATAAAAGAAAAGCTTGAAAAACATAATGGACACTTTGTATCGTTATAACCCATACGCCATTAAGAAATAGCAGATTCTCTTTGGAAATAATAGTTTCCTTACATAATGTATGGAACAGGTCAAAAAGAGTGAATCGTTGAAATGTTGGTTTATTCTCATCTTATTTTTAATAAACTGCCATGCGGTGTTTAGGGCATCGGTCAACTCATAAAACCTAATCGTTTACAGCCCAAAGAGAAGCGGCTTGTTTCGATACACAACGAAAAGAATGTGCATCGTTATTAAAAGCCCTTCATCACACAAAGCCTCTAAGCAGTTTCCCCTAATTATTCCGGGTGTCGGCTTTCTTTTCGTTTTCTTGATTTTTATTTTTATTATTATTTTGAATATTGTCGACGTTAATTTCGTGAAATCACGGACAACAAAAGCCGTGAAGTATCTTCATTAAGACGAAAAGGAATTAAACAAGCTTCGATCTTTGTCGGGAAAGTGTATGTGGGGGGAGGGTCAATAAGATATTTATGCTAATCAAAACATTAGCGATAATGGCACAGTTCAAAAGGCGGCGAGGGGTGGGGACAGGATGGAATATCCATAACGAATATAACTAAGAGAAAAAAAGGGTGGATTTTTTTTTTTTTTTTTGTGGGATGAGGAAAAGCGCGGGCTTTATTGAGAGACCGTAAGAAAGGAGGAAGGCACTTTTGTCCGGTAAACAAAAAGAAAAATATAGAAAATAGATAATAGAGTAAAAGAAGTTTGAGAAATAAAGGAGTAAAGAAAAGAAGAACGATGGGGAAAAAGAGATGGGAGAGAAAGAAAAGAAATAAAATGTCAGAAATGGAGACGAAAGAGAAATAAGATGAAGAGGAAAAGAAAAGGAAAAAAAACTAAAAGAAAGTATCAGTAAGGGAAGAGATAAAAAGAGAATAATAAATAGATATAAAAGAGAAAAAGAGAAATAGAAAAAGAGTGGAGGAGAATAAAAATGTGAAGGAAAAGATAAAATAAAAGATAAAAGGTAATGAAAAAAAAGAAAATGGAAATAAAATGGAGAAAAACGTCGAAAGGAAAATAATGAAAAAGAAGGGAAAATCCATAAAAAAAATGGGGAAAGTAAAATAAGAGGAGGGGATAGAGGAAAGAAAAGTAAAGGGGGGGGGCATAGAGAAAAGAAAAGAAGAGCAAAAAAAATATAAGAAAGAAAAATAAAAAACAAAAAGAGAGAAAGAAGCAAAAAATAAAGAGAGGGGGGTATGGAAAACTGAAGAAGAAGATAACAAAGAAAAACCAATAAAAATAAACCAATAAAGAAATAAAGAATGAAATTAGAGATGACAATAAACAAACAAAAAACAGAAACCGGTATTTTAGAGAACTGAAAAAGAAGAAAGAAGATACGGGAAAGAAGGGCATCTTCTGTCTTTGCGATAATAATATGTTGTTCTGATCCACGTATTACATCAAGTGGTTTTACCCATTGTCTGGAGCGATTTCCATAAAGAAAAATAAAGGAAAAAAAAAGAAAGTAGAGGTTTAACTGAATGAAGTCGAAAAATAAAGAACAGAAAAAGAGAGAGGAGGAAATAGAGGAGAAGAGAGAGGGAAAGATATACTAGAGTAAAGGTCGAATTAAGATGAAAAATAGAAAACCAGCGAGAGGGAGTGAGAGGAGAAGAAAAGAGAGAGGGGGTGAGTAAAATAAAAAGAAATAATAAATATGTGCACAAGAGATGGAAGAGAAGAAACAATGCACTTATTGATGATTAAAGATGAAATATAGAGGACAAGAGAGAAAGAGAGAAAGGAAGACAGAGAGACTAGAATATATAAGCCAGATTAAGAAGAAGAAGAAGAAGAAGAAGAAGAAGAAGAAGAAGAGGAGGAGGAAGGGAAAAATACAGTACAAAAACGTACTAGCAAAACAAAGTTGAAAAATAGAAAATTTAAGAGACAGAAAAGAAAAAGAGAGAAGATAGGAGAGTGGAGAAGAGAGAGAGGAGGAGAGAGACTAGAGTAAAAACCATAAAAATATGACAAATAAAGAATCAGAAAGAGAAAGAGAGAAAGAAAGAAAAAAGAGGGGAGAGAGAGAAGGAGAGAGAGAGAAAGGGGAGAGAAACCAGAGTAAAGGCCGCATAAAGATGAAAAAAATAGAGAACCAGATAGATAAAATTCCTCTCCAAACTACAAAATACTGCTGCTTGTATACTAAGCAAGTACCTCCTATAGATACTTTACCTCCAAGATGACTGCCTTGTCTGTTTTGCATGACAAACCTTATTATTTTTTACTTAAATTCTCTTTCTCCTGATCACTAACAAATCAAATCTGCTCTACTTCCTAAGTTGACACTAAACAAATCCGTCTCCCGTAACTTAGATGGGTCCTTGCTCTCCGCCCTTGACCTTAACAAACTCGCAAATCGATACCCATTAACACCTAAAATTTCCTAGGCATGCTCCCGATTATAACTCCCAACCCATAACCAAGCTTCTAAGTAAATACTTACTAGCCTTAGTCCAATACATTGACTTAAAGTAATCTATAATGAACAGTAACCGTTAATATCTCTTTATTAAGAGATAGTATTGCAATAATTATTACACAAACTAAACCGGTACTCATTGAAATAAAAACTTCCGGATATTAAGAGAAAGGCGAAGTCATTCTCCTTAGTTGTAGTCTAAAGGCAACTTACTCAAATTGTCTAAAATTCCATGCATTCGTATACAATACTACTTATCCATCCATCTATACTTTTACTATACTTACAGAATATGCAATAACCTATATCTATCAGGTATAACTGTACTCCATTTCAAATGTTCTCTTGTCTCTATACTGAACATATCTAATCTTTCAGTCTTACTAAATGTCCGGTTTGGGCACCAAATCAGAATTTCTAATAGAAAGTAGATCATACTCTAGCACTTTATCCTAATTCCTAAACCTACTAAACCATATCTAACCATACATTCCTAAACCTACTAAACCATATCTAACCATACATTTCTAAACTTACAAAACTATATCAAACCATACATCAACTCGACTCTCTCGATCCAATACTGTAGCAAATTTAACTGCTTCCACTGCATGAATTTTTACGTATGCCCTCTCTCAGTATAAATGAAAATGGACAGCATAATAATGCCCTTTTTAAACCACACTTGAGGAGTGAAAATCTTCTGTAGAAGCTAACCTAAATGCCCGATTTTCCAGGAGATATTAACCTAAATAACCAATAAATATTAACTACCCATGCGGGGTCGCAGAAATACCTGGATTAGGACCCAGGCGCGGGACGAACCCCCTCGGAGCTGATGGACCCGTAGGTCTTCCCAGGCCATCCGTCTAGGAGAAGGAAAACTCTGAAACTAAACCTAGGGGAGGGAGGCCTCTTCAGTCCTGGACGACAACCTTCCTAGAGCTGGTGACTCAAACAAATCACCGGTTGGCAAACCTAAACTGCTTAAGGAGGAGATAGACTCTGTCTATCGCTCGGCTTTCATACTCCTTCTTTGCCTATTGGCCAGGCGTAGAGGTACTATCACAGGGACTCGCTTGAATCACCCAGTGGTTGACCTTGTTTCCTGACTAGGGTAATGAACGCCGCTTTTCCCCACTCCTGCCACATCCCATCCCCCTAAACTGGACACAGTGGGGTGCTTCAGTGCCATATATGTCAGTGCAGTTGGACTGGGCTGGCTTTGCCTAATGGATTGAGGGTACCGGATTGACAGTTCCTGGCTGCTGTTTCCGACTGATAGTACAGGAGCCCTAACTCTTTGGTAGCGCTTAGAGCGGCTGCTCCATCAACAGTTGTAAAATATCGGGATGTTTGTAGTGCCATGTCGCGCATGGAAAGGGACCCTGCACTCATCCCCGGTGGGCTTTCCCGAGGCCACAATCCTGTGGGTGAGGACAGCTGATGGTCTACTTGTATTGCATGTCTGGTATTCTGCACAACTACTTGTCCAGCACCCCCTCACTCATCCACCCTAACTGAAACTTTTAAATAAAACAAAATGAAATGACAGCTCAAGCAAAAGTTACGTTTAAACCAGGACCAAACTCAAAGAAAACCAACCTGCCTCCTCCCTTGAGGCTTGCATTTACTAATATCCGCGGGCTTAGAACTAACTTAGATGATGTTGAGTCATTTCTCCTTGTAAACACCCCGGATATCTTAGCATTAAGTGAAACTAACCTTCACTCCTCCATACCCTCTAACCACTTTAACATGCCTGGTTATCTCCCACTCTACCGTAAGGACTCGGACAGACATATGCATGGACTTGGAGTCTATATTCGAAACACCCTCCCCCTAACTAGAGAAATAAAACTAGAATCAGAGGGCCAGGCCTTTATGTGCTTCAGACTAAATATGCAACACAATATTAGCTACTTATATTTTCTCTACCGCTCTCCCTCAAACCAAGACTGTACCCTAATAAACAAAGTCTCAGACAGCATAGATATAGCACTCTCCCTCGATACTAGCGCACAAATACATGTATTTGGTGACTTCAATGTCCACCACAGTAACTGGCTAGGATTCTCAAATCACACAGACGTAGCTGGTAGCGCCACATATAGCTTCTCTATATCTCATTCCCTATCTCAGATGGTTACATTTCCGACACGTTTCCCAGACCAGCACGATCAACATGCCTCACTTCTAGATCTCTTTCTGACAACAGTTCCCAATGACTGTACAACAAATGCCCATAGCCCACTCGGGAATGCTGATCACGCTGTGATAATGGTAGAAATCAGCCTAAATTCTCGCCCTAAAACTGAAGACCCACTACTCAAAACAACGAGGTATTACAAAAAGGCTGATTGGGAAGCCATCAGGGAGCTCATCAGAGATGCCCCATGGCAAAATATCTTTACTCTTCCAGCGGAACAGTGTGCAAATGAGACAACTGAATGGTTCAAAACTGCTATTGAAGCACATGTTCCCGCACGGAAATACTATAGCAAGCCCCACTCCCCCCAATGGTTTACTTCTGCTTGTGCAGCTGCCATTTGTCAAAGGCAGCATGCGTTCCGCAGATTCAACCGACATAAGTCCAGCTCAAATAAACAGAAGTTTATAGAAGCTAGAAATAATTGTAAGAGAGTGATAGACACAGCTAAGTCAGATTACTCTGAAACCACCAGAAAGCGCATCGAAGCACAGAAATTAGGAACCCGGGATTTTTGGAAAATCTACAACAGCGTAGTTAATAATGGACAGTCAATTATTCCCCCACTAACAAACAATCATGAGGTTGCTTGCACGGCAACTGACAAGGCTAATCTGCTTGCCAGTCGGTTTGCCTCAAACTCCACACTGAACTCGGTACACCACTCACTCCCTGATTTTCCTCTGCGAACAGACGCCACACTTGACGACTTGAAAATCACCCCTTCTCAGGTACATGCTATTATAAAAAACCTAGACACCTCTAAAGCATGTGGACCAGATCTCATCCCGGCTGTGCTATTAAAAAAATGCTCTGCCGAGGTTGCTCCAGTTCTGTCCAAACTTTACAATAAATGCCTTAACGAATCTTGTTTTCCCGACTGCTGGAAAACCGCCTCTGTGGTACCAGTCTTCAAGAATTCTGGTGAAAGAACTGACCCACTAAATTATCGCCCCATTAGCCTCCTCCCGCTTTTCGCCAAAATATTTGAGTCCTTAGTTAATAAAGCCCTAGTCCAGCACCTAACAGCTGCTAAACTCTTGACTGACAAACAATATGGATTCAGGCAAGCCCGTTCAACAGCAGATATCTTAACTGTAGTTTCTGAACGTATATACCGTTCATTGGATAAAACAGGGGAGGGTAGAGCGGTGGCCCTTGATATATCTAAGGCTTTTGACAGGGTATGGCACGATGGTCTTCTAAGGAAAATTAGATCATATGGAATCACTGGAAGAATTCATAACGTAATTAAATCCTTCTTAAGTAATAGAAAAATCAAAGTTGTCCTCGACGGACGTACATCCAAACAATATGACATAAATGCGGGAGTGCCTCAGGGGTCTATCCTTGGACCTCTATTGTTCCTGATATTCATAAACGACCTCCCTGATAATATTGTTTCGGAGATGGGTATATTTGCCGATGACACCACTCTCTATAACACATATGAGGGGAAAACAAATGAACACATATCCAAGAAAATGGCAGAAACACTAGAGGATGACCTCCAATCCGTAGTGGAATGGGGACAAAAATGGTTGGTCTCATTCAATGCTGCTAAGACTAAGCTTGTTTCCTTCAATAACTACAAGAAACCTTCTCTACCACCAATAGCAATGGCCAAGAACACATTGCCTGAAAGTACTTCTTTTAAACTCCTCGGCCTAACGTTTACAGGGAATATGAACTGGAATAGATACATTGAGAGCATTGCCAAGGCTGCTGCAAGGAAGGTTGGCTCCCTCTACCGTGCTAAAAAACTACTTACGCCTGCCAGTATCCTATACCTCTATAAGGCAACCATTCGCCCATGTATGGAGTACTGTTGTCACATCTGGGCTGGTGCATCTGCTGCTTGTCTCTCGCTCCTGGACAGGGTTCAAAAAAGAGTCGCAAACCTGATAGGTCCTGAACTGTCATCTGGGCTTCAACCTCTGTCCCATCGACGAGATGTTGCATCCCTCTGCCTGTTCTACAAATACTTTAATGGTGAATGCTCTGACGAACTGCAAACACTTGTACCTCCCCGACGTAACTACCCCCGACAAACCCGACAAGCTACTAAGTCTCATCCCTTTACAGTGGAGATCCCTAGGTGCAAGAAAGCCTTTTACTCCAATAGTTTCTTCCCCAGAACTGCGGGTCTTTGGAACTCCCTTCCGGGATTCTGCTTTCCCAACTGCAATGATATGCAGAAGTTCAAGTGTAATGTTAACAAACATCTTTCTACTCTTCTCCCTTCATAATGACCCCGCTAATTAATTCCCTAATAGTAGCCCCCTGCTTCAAAGTGGCACTGTGCCTTGTTTGGGGTGAAAATTGAATAAAATAAAAAAAAAAAAAATAAAAAAATAAAAGAGAAAGGCGAGACGGTAAAATAAAAAGAAATAAGTGTTTGCACAAGAGAAAAAAAGGAGAAGAAACCAAATACTTGTCGATGATTAATACGATTGTCATTATTGCAAACAATGTCGACTGTTTTTGTCCATGATATTTATTTATTTATCTATTTATTTGTTCGTTTATATCCTTACTCGTTTTGAAAAAAAAAAAAACACCCAAAAAAAAAAAAAAAAACTTCCCCCATCGGCCTTTATTGTATTCATTTTGACTCTTGGATTGTCTCCCTTTGCCAATGTAACTCTTTTGAAAGGAAAGGCTTAATTCGTTTTCTGCCTTTCGCTTTATTACCCCCCTCTCTTACTAATCAGAATGTTTTTCTGTGCATCGCCCGACCCAATTGACCCCTTAATAATGTCGAAGAGCGCTGTGGGTCTGAAGATGTAGAGGGGATGAATAAAACGAAGAAGTAAATGAATGAACACAAAAAAAGAAGCAGCATAATCAGACTGTTGGTTCGGTAACACATACGCCCTTGTAGAGAAAGGGGGCCATGAGAGTAAAGTTGACTGAATTGATTTAGAATTTCGCGCGTATGAAACGCCCTTACGACTTGTCTTGATTTGCGCCGGTCAGTCTTAATTCAATTTCTAATAATCGATGCACAGTAACTAAAAATCAGAAGTGGCTTTTTTTATTGTTTATTCAATGCTATCATTTTGATTCATACACGCCCAAACATACTTAGTTCCAAGCCTCAAATCCAGGGATAAGAGGTTAAGGTCTGCTATTCGTGGATTACATCAAGACGTAACTACTTTGAATACCCATCCGCAGGCCGTTTTTAATTCTGAGACATGCGTTGACCTTTGCATCTTTTCTCGGCGTTTTACTGAGAGCATACTTAAGGTATTTCATATCGCCAGAACTCAAAATGCTTAAAAGGGATAATGGATGTTTGGAAATATTTAACAGAGATGAAATATTGGTGACATTACTGAAGTTATGGATTTAAAACAGTTTTAATTTTCGAATTAGTAATTAATTTTCCGTTGTGTGTTCGGCTTATTACACAAACTTCCTCTTCGTGTTTCATCTCAGACTTAAATTAAAGTTGTGCGGTTAGAAAATCGTTGCTGATATACAATGTAACTATATAGACTTCAAATTTTTTTTTATATCTATCTTTCTATATATCTAATAAGGTGAGAATGTGTGAGGACACTTCTCAATCTATATACACAACTCATTTTTAATCTGTAGACTTGAAAGTTAGAACATAGGGTAGGCAGGGTTGCGAAAAACTTTTTTAATTGGTTTTCATCCGGTAAGGCGTCAAAATTGAAGGGGTCAAAATTGAAGGCGTCAAAATTGAAAAATTGGTGCAGGCGGGGGGTCATCGAATTTTTAGCTGTGAACTGTTTCACGAATGCGTATGTTAAGAATAAGTAGGTTTGAAAACACTTTTAATGGAACGTGTCAAGCTGGCCTAATAGTTATCGTACTTAATTCACTGCCTTCATGTTTTGGTTTCGATCTCAGCTCGAGTATTGTTTTACTTACAAGAAATGAACTGTTCAGAAAAAATATAATACTCGTATGCACACATCTCAGTTTCTTTCCGAATTTTTTTTTTTTTTACTTTATTTTTTTCAAATTAATTTAACGTTACATGTAATACGAATGATATTTCAGTTTATAATAAAAAAGAATACTGCAATAATTAAAATATAATAATTATGTGTATTTTACGACAGTGCAATGCCAGGCGGCCTGCTAGTATATATATATATATATATATATATATATATATATATATATATATATATATATATATATATATATATATATGGTGACCAAAAAAAAACGGGCCCCAACTTTAATTAGGCCCCGTTTTTTAGTGTTTTGTGCGAATGAAATGAAACTTTGGTCATAACTAGTTTATTATATTCAAAAACATCACATCAAAACACTAGGGTATTTGGCCTTTTTTTCTCCGTTCTACAGCATATGTTCTAGATGGCCTCCATTTAACTTTTGTTTTTTTTGGGTCACCCTGTATATATATATATATATATATATATATATATATATATATATATATATGTGTGTGTGTGTGTGTGTGTGTGTGTGTGTGTGTGTGTGCGTTTGTCTTTGAGAGAGAACATGATAACCGGGACAATGTGCAGGTTAGAATCGAATAAATGGCTGTTGGTTTTACGGCATATCAACTCTTTTCGGGTTATTAAATATCGACGGCAGTCAGTTTGGAAAAAGGTTTTATGATTCAACTTTTGCATATCCTCAAATTATTATTCATGATGTTTGATTTTGTGAAAGGAAAAAAACAATCACATCAATGTTTGATGCATTTTAGGAAGCCAGCCTCTTCAGAGTAGGCTGATCTGATAGCAACAGGTAGAAATAGATAAATAAACAATCAGATTAATTTAACGAACCTCAGGAGACAGAATACCGATTAGAGTCGATGTTTTATCCTAATAACGTCCTTTATCAAGAACAAGGCCGATAGCCATTAGTTGCGTGCTCTCGTGTAATGAATGAATGCGTGAATGTAGGATTGACATGGAATTCTTAAAGATAAACTAAAATGACCGAAAAATGGGCTGAAATGAGTTAAATAAATAAAAAGTAAATGACTTAGAATGACTTTAATGAACTTAAGGATGAATTGAATGACCGTAAGCATGACTTGAATGCTTAAAAAATAACTGAAATCCTTCAAAAACAACTTGAATGACCTGGAGAATGACTTGAATGGCTTTTGGACTGACTGGTTATAAAGTGGGTGATCATTTTACATTAAATTAATACAGAAAAGTGACCCCCCACTTTATATCACAATATTTACAGCATGTAGTAAGAACAGATTCTTGGCCAAAAGGGCAAGAAAAGCTTAAAAAGCTAAGAACAGCATCTATTAACAACATACCTTTGATCTTAACCACAAAGGTCAAGCACAAAAGTGTTACTGCCCGACCGACCGACCGACAGAGTGACTTAAAGAGTCGCTTGCACGCGACTAATAAACATGCTGAATAAACAGAGTTAATATTTATACATAAAATGCCGTACTGAAAGTAAGAAATCTTTTCTATGTACGTGTGTGTGCGCGCGCGTTTCCGTCTGAATGTAATCGTATTAAAATATTTTAGGGTTTATTGCTGCGTTACTTCGTCACTGCAAAAAAAAACATTAAAGAAAAATAGGAATTGCATTCTTACTTGGTACGCTTCCGTTATAGCCAGTTGGGGAGACCAGAGGTGATACACCAACCGTTGAACTGGAATAAATTTGACTTGTACTGTACGTGGTTGCAGGAGCTGAAAAATGAAACAGCACACGTATTATTTCTAGATGTATGACACATATACCGACATTTTACATATCATTTTAGTTGTTTTATATATATCTATTAGTGTTGAGACGATTAATCGGAATCGGAAAAATCGGAAGATTTGGGGGTATCGGAATCGGTATCGGAATCGAAAAAAATGATGCCTATTTTCCGATGCCAGAGCGATTCTTTTAATTGGCTTTTTTATTTGATTTTTTTTTTCAAACCAAAATCTTCCATTGCTGGCAATAATGATAAAATAATAAATATTTATTGATTTTTAATTTCAGTAAATCTAAAATCGATAGATAATCATCCACAAGTGTATTTTGATGTTTAGGAAAATATCTGTATATTTAACATTTGTTTTTACAAAAATCGATGGAAATAACAATCTTATAGTTACATAATTAGAGATTTATAAAGAATCTGAATCGGAATCGGTCATTGTATCGAAATCGGGAAAATATTGGAATCGTCTCACCACTAATATATATATATATATATATATATATATATATATATATATATATATATATATATATATATATATATATATTAACAAAATCAAGACATCAAAAAATGTATTGATAGCAACAACTAGTGTATTTCATCGTCCGTTACGATTGTTTCAAGACCATTCGGACAAATTCAAACCCTATATTGTTTAAAAAGTTTCACAAGTACAGCCTATTATCAGACGTTTTGAAAAAAAAACACTTTTACAATGAACAATATGATCTTTGCCCGCATCTCCATTATTCAAAGTGATGTCTTGATTTTGTTAAAACAATATATGAATGCTCAATTACAAAATATGGTAATTTTTAACATTAAAATTTAAGTCTTCTCGTTCGGACTTAAAATTTATTGGTATATGAACAGTTACAGAATTATCAATTGTATAAACCCAATAAAATTCGGAATACTATAAATAAGTCATATGTCATCCATAATAACTATGCAATCTCTACAACTACGTACCTAGAAATCAGATCTATTAAAGCTGTTATAGTGATATGGTACAAGAAGGAAAAAGAAGTTAGTGACTCAAGCGGTGTTGTATTAAACAGTGTCAAGAAGAAAAAGATAACCAAATATCAAGATCTTATGTAGGATATGAAAAAGAAACTGGAATCTAAGGAAGATCTCCATTATTCGAGTAGCTATAGGAGTAACCGATCTAATGGAAAAGAATTTCAATATTTACCTGGGAAATATACCCGGTGAACGAAGTTCAAGAAAGGTGCAAACAATTGCACTTAAAGAAACGGTTAAAATCATAAAAAAGTTCTCTCGGCTTAAATTTATGAACAATCATTCTCTGTTAGACAGGTTCTGTATTAATTTAACGTTGCACAAATCTATTTACTTTCAATTAAAAAGGTTGAACTCTAAAGGATTTAATTTGGAATTTATTTTTTTTTATTTGAATTTCAATATTTTTGTTTTGTTGCAGAAAGTAAAATCATGTAATAAATGGAGCAAGGAAATATCTCAGTCGAAACCCTGCTATTCCAAACAGTTTTGACAGAATGAAAATTAGGGTTCGCATTTTAGTAGAAAAAGGGATAAAATAACGAGTCAAAGGAGCTGAAAGATAAGAAAAGGTAATAGATTAAACAATTCTGAAGAACAGGTGCTCTATAATAGTATTTATAGAAAATACTGAGACTAGCAACATCACTTCTGTAGAAAAGAAAAAAAACGGGTGGGACTAATCAAATTAGAGACACGTTTCTGCACCTTATCAAGACCCTTAAATGGGACAGAAATTCACCAAGCTAAATATACCAACAATACTCTATACATGATCTGATAATAGATTTGTAAAAAAATAGAGACTGTCCTCAGTGTTTTGAGCAATACATCTATGGAAAAATAGTCAAGAAGAAGACCAAAAAGCACATCGGCCGAAACGTCGTTGTTGATTAGTTTTAAAGATTAGATTGACTAAGTTATGACAGATCTCAGCAGCAAGTTTCATTTAAGAGAATCACGTTTGTTCATGGTTATAGTCCGACATGCGACGGGTTAACCGTTATGGTAGCCTTTTGTCATACAATCGTGAAGAATTCGGACGATCTTTGCCCGCATCCCATTAATTGAAAAAAGAACTCTCCTCCGCCCAAACACACACGGAATATCCTGCGATTTTGACACTGTCTACGTTCTGTTGAAACGGATAGTTTGAAATCGCGCCGCATAGACACATTTTAATCGACGGCTCTCTGACAGCTCTTCTCATTTCGCTGGTAATTTGAGGGTTAATTGTTGTAACTGGGATAATTCATCTCGAAAAGCCATTCACGCGAGCGCAAGTCAGGCAATCGCGAGATTTGTCAAAAGCGAAACGAGAGTAGACATTCTAACGCAATATCACTACTGAACCCGCTTAATCTTTCCATAAACACGCACACACACGTAAACATGTTTAGGCTTATTTTGCACAATACTGGCATCCGTTTTTCTTTGCTCTTCCATAGCGTCTCTATCGTACATGCTATATATTACTCTTGTCGTGAAAGGGAATAGCTTGCAGGATATGTCGAAGCTCGAGATAGTTGGGATGAGAAACGATAGGAGATGAAAAACAAAGGGACGAGAGTTGGGCACAGCATCTAAATTCGGTAATCAATTATCAAAGCGAGGCTCGTCTAAATACAAGACTACGTTCGATCGCCTCGCAACTCTTGCTTTTCCCTATTTTTGTCACTTAATCCTCACACTCCATCAGTGGGGGTTCGAATAAAGACTTGCTGTTTGCTGGATCACTTGCTTTCTTTAGTAGACACATGCAAATATTCCAAATCCTTACAAAATATCCAGCTCTTATTTTTTAAAGTTGTTCACATCAAACAAGCCTATTCCTACTAGAACATAAGGGTCTGCTATGTTGGAGAATACCTACAAGACCACTATGTATGAAATTAAGCAGCGAGATATCTTAGGTAAATCTATGCTTGTTAGTACAGTCAGGGTTCAAAAGAGAGTCGCAAATCTGATAGGCCCTAAACTGGCATCTAAGCTTCAGCCTCTGCCCCATCGTCGAAACGTTGCATCCCTTTGCCTGTTCTACTAGTATTTTAATGGTGAATTCTCTGATGAACTGCAAGCACTTGTGCCCCCACGACGTGAACACCTTCGACAGACCCGACAAGCTGCAGAGATCCACACTGTAGAGATCCACACTGTAGAGATCCCTAGATGTAAAAGATCTTTTTACTCCAGTAGTTTCTTCCCCAGAACTGCTAGACTTTGGAATTCCATTCCAGGTCACTGCTTCCCCAACTGCACTGACATGCATAAGTTCAAGTGCAACGTGAACCAACATCTTGCTGCCCAAATCCCTACATAGTACCCCAGTAGATGTTTCCCCTGATAGTAGCCCCCTACACCAAAGTGGCAATGTGCCTTGTTTGGGATGAAAATGTAATATAAAAAAAATAAAAATAAATAAAAAAAGCAGAGAATTGAAACGTCTAACAGTTAGAGGCTAGAAACCATAAGAGTAGAAAGCTTTCCGGTATCCAAAAAAATCTACAAGAAAGTTGATTTTGCTGCTTATGGCATTTAATCGCTGTGTTACCGTGATATATTTATAAGTAAGGTTTGAAAATATATATGGCAATTAATCTACACAGAATTTTACGCGTTCCATTCTCGTGATAATTCGTCAGGCTATTTCATGATATTTTGAAATGATTTCAGATTACAGTTAGATAATAATTTAAAATTAAAGTACATATACATACTAGTATCAACATTTATAAGACAATCTCAACCAGAGAAAACATTTCATGATATGAAATAGAGCAGTAGTATAAATGAAAATTTGGAATTAAATCCATTAAATCAAATGATTTACGACAAATTTATTATTCGGAAATAAATACTAAATTTTAAGCTTTTTCCTTATATGATGTGAGCCATTTATTAAAAATTCACGAAGAAGGAAAAAAAAAACTTTAAATTTGTATATTCCTTTGCGGAATTTAATTCCAAATGTATATATACATATATATATCTATAAGATAAAGCTAAATGTGTGTATGTGCGTGTGTGTGTGTAGTCACGAATAGGCTCCTATATGGTTGACTATTTTAAAAACTGATTACATATAATAATAGAAAATGTATCGAGCCACAGGAATGGGTATGTTTGATCTGGCAGAACGGCGGTTCATTAAAATTGTGGGGTCTGCGTTCGCACCTGGTCCACAAAGTATGGAAATAAAAATTAAAAAAAAAACGTTTACAAGTGTTTTTGATATAGATGTACATAAGGATACTTTGATAAGTATGTTTTAACTTAGATAGGGATGGTATAATAAAAATTGTGGGGTCTGCGTTCGCGCCTGGCCTCCATAGAATGGAAATAGGCACAAACTTTAATAAAGACTTTTCATATCTATCTGCGTAAGTATACTTTGGTAATTTTGTTTCAGTTTGAAGAAATATGGTATAATAAATTTATTGGGTGTTCGCTCGCACCTGACCTCCATAGAATGGAAATATGTCACAAAGTTTAACAAGGTTTTTTTTTTAATATAGATCCACAGAATATTATGATAAGTGTTTCAGTGTGAACAAGTATGGTATAATAAATTATGGGGTGTATCTATTTTATTTTTACTTTCATCCTATTTTGCTTTGGTTTTGATACCCCCAAATTAAACCCAAATTTACAACTCTTCCATTTCATAATCTATCATACTTTCATAAATCAGAGTCCATTTTCTCTAGGCTGCTTTTGAACCCATTAACGACGGGTACTTTTGCTAGTGTATATATATATATATATATATATATATATATATATATACACATATATATACACACATATATATATATACACATATATATACACACATATGTATACACATATGTATACACACATATATATGTACACATATGTATACACACATATATATACACACATATGTATACACACACATATATATACACATATATATACACATATATATATACACAATTATATATATTCATATATATATACATTTATATACACATATATATACATACATATATGTACACATATATATACACATATATATACATACATATATATACACATATATATACATACATATATGTACACATATATATACACATATATATGCATATACACATATATATACACACACACATATATACACACACACATACACACACACATATATATACATATATATATATACATACATATATATATATATATATATATACGCGTGTGTGTATCTTTAATAGATCTATCATCCTCATTATTTTATTGGTCACTATTGAAATATGCCACCAGTGTAATATAAATCCAAGTGAAATGTGGTTTTATGTTACAAAAATTAAATCCAAGTACATTGTCTTCTTGGTACAAATATGCGCCAAGTTCTCACACAAAAACGTGAAAAATCAGTATAAAATGTTGAGCGCGTAGATCTTATGTTAACGATGGCAATGTTTACAAAATAATATAATAATTCTATATTATAAAGATAACGATTCCAAATTTGTCATTATACAGAGACTTATTTACTTTCCCGTTTGGGCCAGATTCCTTCCGTGTGTCCTGTATTATAGATTGTGGGGAACCATGGGTCCCTAGTGCCTTCACACTGTATAGGCGTGCGCCACAAGCTCGTAAAGAAATTGCTGAATTCTTAATTGTTACACATCGAGAAAGAAGGAAACCCGCCGTCAGAGGAAAAGGGAAGTTTCTTGGAGTGATGGCTTGCTGGGTAGGGGCGTGTGATGAGGGTCATCAAATCGCACAGGCGAAGCCCGGTTAGCCGCAGTTCCTACCGTTTTTTTTTCTTTCCATAGGGAGGGGATGCGATATCTCAAACAGTTTTCTGGAGAGGGAGAATAACTTGTTTAAGTATAGTCTGAAACTAAAGACAGTAAGGCTCACATTGTCTGTGTCAATTTATTTTATTGCATGTGTTGTGACACCGATATATTCGCAATTAATTCGCATGTCACAACAATCAGGCCTTCTTACTAGTCGGCTGGGTGGTGATTGGGCGGGGTAGGGCATCCACGTAAAGCTTCCTACGAGTAAGCGAGAGGGCAAATGAGCGGAGGGGGAATTTGTGCGAAACACTATCTTTCTCTTCCTTTCGCTCTCACCAAGCACCCAAAATACCCCTTGCCCAGCATCATCTTTCGACTCATCTCTCGAATATCTTCCTGATTCCGTCGAATATTACCACCCAGTTCCATATCGTCAAGACGCACCCACGTAACCACAATTCGGCCTCCCAGACAAAACGGCAAAAGAAAGGATTTGTTGGTCCGCGTCTTCTAACATATGTTCTTTGTTTTTATTTTTTGTTTAAGATTTTCATATTCAATGGTTTTGTAGATAAACTGATTAATTTCCAAAATATGTACATCCTTTAAATCAGGACTAACCCTGGAAAATTTAATATCCAGAACCTCAGTAGTCTAAGTTCTATAGTAAAACAACGCTTGCCATTGTATTACGCTTTATCTTATTGTAGTTTCTTTTCGCGTGTTCTCTTTCATTGTTTAAAAGAGGGGCCAATAATATCGCAAGGTAGTCCAGCTAAGTACGTGCAGGTGGAATAATTACTGATACCAAAGGGAACGTCTTCGCCTGATAGTTATAGCTTAACTAAAAATATGTATTAAAGAAAAAAATAGTTTTTTATATTCTTTGTTGAATAATAAATTTCTCGTAATTTAATTTACTGAAGTTAATTACAAATTCATATCCATATATATATATATATATATGAGATAGAGAGAGAGGATTTATATTAGATTTTACATAAACAGTAATGTGTTGCTACACAGTCATGAGCATGTTTTGGCCAGCTAGTAACTCGTAACTAGAGAGCGCTTCAGGCGATACAGCTTATACGAAAGCCAAGTCTGCTCATGTAAAGCTAATATAAAGTATACCTTGCCCTATTTCGGTATTGAGCACTCTTGTATTAACCTCGTTGAATTCCATTGGTTAGTTTACATATGAAAAATGTTAACCTCGGATTATATATATATATATATGTGTGTGTGTGTGTGTGTGTGTGTGTGTGTGTGTGTGTGTGTGTGTGTGTGTGTGTGTGTGTGTGTGTGTGTGTTATGATTTTATATGACAAAAATTAAATAGAATACGTTGTTTTTTTATTGGTATAAAAATGCGTCAACTTTCAATACAGGAAAGTTTGTTTTTTTTTTAAATCCGAATGTAGATAAACTAGGTAATTTCCAAAATATTTACATCCGGTAAATGAGGACTAACTCTAGAAAATTTAATAAATATCCAGAACATCAGTAACTCAAGTTATATATTCAAACAAATTTTCCTATATTATTATGATATTATATTATTATAACATTTTTTCGTGTGATATCTTTTTCGTTATTTAAAGGAGAGGACCAATTATTTCGAATGTATTCCAGCTAAGTATTTGGAGATGAAATAATTACTGATACCAAATGAAAGGGTATTATTCAATGTTCTCTCCTGATCGCTATAGGTTTATTAAAAAGTATCACTTATGGAGTCGTAGTAGAATGGAGCCATGAATGGATGATAACATTAAATGCTATTTAGAACAAACGTCTTTCCTTTAACAATTATATAAAAAA
>NC_136490.1:23114682-23117182 GCF_053919585.1 Euprymna scolopes | reverse complement strand
ATATAAATGTTGCTTTTATGTACATGTATTTATTATTTCTTATATAAATGTTGCTTTTATGTACATATATTTATTATGTCTTATATAAATGTTGCTTTTATGTACATGTATTTATTATGTCTTATATAAAGGTTGCTTTTATGTACATGTATTTATTATGTCTTATATAAATGTTGCTTTTATGTACAAATATTTATTATGTCTTATATAAATGTTGCTTTTATGTACATGTATTTATTATGTCTTATATAAATGTTGCTTTTATGTACATATATTTATTATGTCTTATATAAATGTTGCTTTTATGTACATGTATTTATTATGTCTTATATAAAGGTTGCTTTTATGTACATGTATTTATTATGTCTTATATAAATGTTGCTTTTATGTACATGTATTTATTATGTCTTATATAAATGTTGCTTTTATGTACATGTATTTATTATGTCTTATATAAATGTTGCTTTTATGTATATGTATTTATTATGTCTTATGTAAATGTTGCTTTTATGTGCATGTATTTATTATGTCTTATATAAATGTTGCTTTTACGTACATGTATTTATTATGTCTTATATAAATGTTGCTTTTATGTGCATGTATTTATTATGTCTTATATAAATGTTGCTTTTACGTACATGTATTTATTATGTCTTATATAAATGTTGATTTTATGTACATGTATTTATTATGTCTTATATAAAGGTTGCTTTTATGTACATGTATTTATTATGTCTTATATAAATGTTGCTTTTATGTATTTATGTACATGTATTTTCCTTTATAAATGTAGCTTTTTTATAAATAAAGTTGCATAAACATTCTGAGGAATCTACGCTGATTGACCAACGATTCTACATCATTTATGTTTCTTCAGCACTTCACATGAGTTCTTTAGTTAAAGGTCAAAGGCAAACCTCTCCTAAAACTCCAACTGCGAGGCTAAGAAAATGATTTCCCTTCTTAACTCCTTTGCAAACTAAATATCCATTCTTTTTCCTCCTTTCTGTCATCTAAAGGCCGGCTTAGTTTAGCTATACCGTATTTTCTCCTTTTTTTTCACCTTAACTGACCGGCTTAGGAATTTCAGGTTCATAATTTTTTTAATTTTTAGATATTTATAAAACATTGTTATTCAGTTCGTATTTTGAAAGGAGATGTCCTTTCTACTTTTGACTAAAACACTAATATACACACACACACATATATATATGTATATATTTATATGCATATATGTTTATACATACAACTAAACTACTGTATTTGGAGGAGTATTATATTTTCACCCGACGCGTATTCAAGCGAATAAGCGAAGAAGCATACTTGTTTGTAAACAAATTGATAGTTTGAGCACTGTGTGCGGGCAAATGTTTATTTAATAGGCATTTGAGAAGACATATTTACGAGCACTGATTCGTGATCCGATACCGACTGTTAACACGACGGTTGTAGGTTCGATTCACGGTTGGAAAAGGTGTCTGTCTAGCTGATGAATTGTGATACAACGAAACAGTACTGTATGTGGATTACTATATATATATATATATGAGATAAATGTCAATATTATAGACACACGGAAAGAATGTTTCGCGATATGTTAGCAGTTATGATTAGAGATGTTATAGAAGTATTAATTCATCAAGTGTATCTCTTTACGAACTTCTTGAAGACAATTTATCAGAGAATTCAATGTTTTCTTAATGATATGTTGGCATTGAAGAGATCATACGGATAGAAACCTATTTCCCTACATATATGTTCATATTTATTGCATAAACATTTAATTTGGCGTGTCTGAATTTTTTAAATGAGGATTAAATATTCGTATTATTTAGATTCTTTGGAGAACTGTTTTCATACTGAGTGTCATTTTCTCAACGTGTCGGTCGATATAATCCCTGGACCTTCTCCAGGTGTGTCTTGAGGAACTCGGGAATGTTTCTGTCAAACTTGTGAATTCGAACAGAATTTGAAGAGGACCCTTTATTTGCTTCACAGGGCTAGCCTACTCTTGTTCCGTCAGGCATGATTGGATAGTGGGCCTAAGTAATTCGTAATTCTATTTTTCGATCGGCTACACCGAGAATTGAATTTTCGACCTTCAGGAGAATATCACTTTTATATTTGATTTTCCAGTGCGCCCGGCCAGTAGGACTTC
Organism: Euprymna scolopes; assembly: GCF_053919585.1. Taxonomy (NCBI): domain Eukaryota; kingdom Metazoa; phylum Mollusca; class Cephalopoda; order Sepiida; family Sepiolidae; genus Euprymna; species Euprymna scolopes. The sequence continues at coordinate 23,115,024 of NC_136490.1, read as the reverse complement.
TATCAAAATTCACAAGTTCGAAAAAACATTCCTGAGTTGGACAATATATACTTGGAGAATGTTGGAGTTTGCATCGACCGAAACGTTGTGAATATAACACTCCACATGAGAACATTAATCCGAAGAATTCATTTAATTTAGCTTGGCTTACAAAACTGCAATCCGTCTCGGCGACAAAACTCCATCACAGTACAAAACTAATTGACTATAAAAAATATAAGATAACTATTTTGCAGCTCTGGTAACTATTAAGAAAATAACAATTCATAAGTAAAATTAGATGTTCATACATATTTATAAAGGTCTACTTAATATTGAGCACGCTTAAAATAAGCTTGCAGT
>NC_136490.1:23099682-23109682 GCF_053919585.1 Euprymna scolopes | reverse complement strand
TTATATAAATTATTTAGTTATGTATATTGTCAACATATCCTAAAACTTGAAATTTATTCGAAAGTTCTCAAGACAATTGTAGAACTTATATAAAGAAACTCATCTAAGCAACGTAGTTTACCCGAATCGATCAACGTTTCAACATTGTCATAGTTTCCCAGGGGAGTTCTGATGGAACGTCAAAATGTTGAAACGTTGATCGATTCATATATATATATATATACATATGAGAGAGAGAGAGAGAGAGATTGATATATTTACTTGAGAGTTACTATTTATCAAGGCCTGAAAACCACTCGGGGATAAGAATCAATAATGTAAGGTGATAGTGTAGCAGTCGTTAATGTTGTAAATTAGGTATAATTGAATTATTTATGGGAATGGCGCAACGAGAACTTGTATACATGTAATATATTCAACTAGGAAACAGGACAGCAGGTTAGGGTTCAACCAGCGGACAATATAATTTAAAACTTAAAGTATTGCAGCATTAAGATTTTTTTTTTAATTCAATTTAACATTACATATAAATTCTTAATGCTGCAATATTTCAAGATATAAATTTATCATTATTATCGTTTTTATTTTGCTAGAATATCATTTTTCTATGTAATCCATGATTTTTCCAGGCTTTACTTTAAAATAATATTTTCTTTTTTGTGTTCAATATCATACGCATAGTCTACAACCCATAAAAATAGTATTACCAACATCTTAAATTGACTAAATAAAAAAATCAAATAAAAGACGTAATTAAGTAAAAAAAAAAAAAAAAAAAAAAAAAAAAAAAAACAGAAAGAAGCGACAATAAAGCAGAAAAACAGAATAAAGGGTCGGCGGAGTAAACGAAATATTATCAGCCCTAGCACGGCAAATAGCATCATTTTTGCTATCTCTGCCTATAAAACCCAAATAAGATTGCACGTGGGCGACATTCTTTCTATGATTTATGATCGTGTCGACGACAAACAAGTTGCTATTGCAACCAACACCCAATAAAAAGTAATCGCCTCTAAAACGTCAATGACGAAAAAAGAGCAACGGTAGCCAACAGTCAATCAGTAGCAACCATTTTCTCGCGTTTCTTACTAATTCTGAGGACTTTTGAACACCTGTAATTTTATTTAAACTTTTGTTTAAATGAACGAAAATTGAAAATTTTTTATTTTAAAATATAGCTTAAAAAGTGACCAACGAACTGTATAAATTCTTTGAAATTCAGTCGCAAAATGAGAGAACGGTGAAGCTTTAAAGCTGTTCTAAATTAGTAAAACTAACACTTGGCCATATAGTCGAATACTACTACACACACACACATATATATATATGTGTGTGTGTGTGTGTGTGTGTGTGTGTGTGTGTGTGTGTGTGTGTGTGTGTGTGTGTGTGTGTGTGTGTGTGTGAATAGTGAAAAAGAGAATATTGAAAAGAGGGAAATATAACTTCATATAAAACTACATTTCTGGAGATTTTACCACCAAAATTAATGCCGAATTATCAATTATAAACAATGCGCCCCAGGAGGCAAGAGAAGACGTCTGAAACGTATTATTATTATTATTACTATTATTATTGTTATTGTTGTTGTTGTTGTTGTTGTTGTTGTTTCAAGAGTAGGAATCTAAAAACAGGTCTTTTGTTAATATGGAGTCAGCCTTGATTTTTTTGGTGGCGCCAAAAGCGCTAATAACTGTTTGATGTTATTGAGAGGAAATTATGAACAGTAATGATAAGGACTCGTCTGAGATCCTATCAGTGGCCTCCATTACCCGCAGAGTGCCGTAGAGGGAGGGTGGGACAATTTTTAGTTAATGTGATTCAAGCGTTTATATTGGTATAAGGAGTCTATTTACTGAAGTTCTGGCGCAAGAATATATAATTTAAACGACAAGACTTCTAGACATTATAAGCGTCACATCAATTATGTATATATATATATATATATATATATATATATATATATATATATAACACATTATATATAACACATTATATATATATATATAACACATTATATATAACACATTATATATATATATATATATATATATATATATATATATATATATATATATATATATATATATATATATACTGCAATCTTGGGTCTTATAGTCCCAACGGAAACTCCAAAATAGCATCACTATTTATGCTTCTACTTTTATTCTGCTCGTCCTAGAACTTGTCCCGACTAAGGAATGTCAACCCACTAGATTGGGAATTGCGATTGTATACTTCAGAAAATTAATAAGCTTCCACGTTCCATAAAACATCTATTACTGTTGGAAACAGAAAAGAGCTTTATGCACACACACACACACACACACACACATATATATATTAAAGATTAACGTAGTTCGCTTGAAGCTTTTTCTAGAGTTTATATAAAGGAATGTGAACTTAATAAAAAACAATACAATGCAGAATACAGAAAAATAAAGCAAATAAAAAATAAAATAACTATGCAAAGTCACATTTATTAAAACTATATATATATATGTATATATACACACATATACATGTGTTTAAGTGTGTGTGTGTGTGTGTGTGTTTTATGAATATATATTGTTTAACATATATATATGTATATATATAGTGTTTAACATGTATATATATTGTTTAAAAATATGTATTGTTTAAAAAAATAGATATATATTGTTTAAAATATATATTGTTAAACATATATATATATATTGTTTAGGATATATATATTAACATATATGTATTGTTTAACATATGTATACATACATACAGAGAGAGTGAGTGAGTGAGAGAGAGAGATAGAGAGAGAGAGAGAGACTAATATCGGCACCCAAATTGTTCGTTTTTTTTAATTAGTAATTCCTTTCGTTTCTTGGCAATTTTTGGTGGCCCGGGTCTAAGGGTTTAGCAAATGGAGTCATTGTAGCGGAGTTCGTATCTACATTGTCGTTTCTCCGTCCAATGTTGAAAATTCTTATGGACTTGCTTTAATCTATATAATAATCTCGTATATATAAAAGTGAACGTGCCTGTGTGTGTGTCTGTGTGTGTGAGTGTACAGTTCCCTACACAATAACTCTGTCAGTTTAGGTCAACAGACTCGAAATTTATTATACAGGGTACTGAGATTTAGGAAAATCTTTGTAATCCGTTTTCGCCCAGAAATTTAGCTGTTAAGGGGGCAAAGTTCAATAATTTAACCTGTGAGAACGCTACCAAACTCCTCCGAAAAGTTTGGGTCTAAACACTATAAATTTTAGATATAGGTTCCGTGGACACGGATCTAAGTTAATAACTTGAGTTGAGCCCCAAACAATAAATCTAAAGGGGTCATAGTAGGGGTCAAAGTTTAAAAAATTGACCGCTTATTGACCGCTCAACATACACCTCCAAAAACCCGGACAACGCCGGGCTTAAATGCTAGTTAGTATATATATATATATATATATATATATATATATATATATATATATATATATATATATATATATATAAGCTTTCCCAGCTTACGCCATCATTAACAATTATCAGATCAGTGTTGACCACCTGATTCTCATTAACACTTCTCGCAAGTGAACTTTATATATATATATATATATATATATATATATATATATATATATATATATATATATTATATATATATATGCCCGTGTGAGTGTGGTTGTATTCGTCAATCTCTAAATTCTGTATTGGGGTGCATACGTATCTATTTTCAAAACAGCTTTACAAGATGATGTTGCAAAACCTTAAGTTCTTCCTAAAATGTATCTAATTACTCGTTTTGCAAGAGTAATGGCTTCAAGCAATATTAAGTTTGGATGACGAGAAAACGGAAAAAAAGTAACCTATTTTCAAATACAAACAAATATGTCATAAACTTATACGTTTATAAAACATATATATATATATATATATATATATATATATATATGTATGTATATAAACATATTTTCATGTATGCATCTGTGTGTGCATATATATATATACATACATATATGTGCATACGTATATCCATATATATACATACATATCTACCTTTTTAAACATACACACACATATATATATACATACAAATACATATCTGCATACATTTATTCATATACCTATATAAATATAATAACGTATATATATGCATATATTTATATGTATATATACATATATATATATACATACACACATATATACATGCATACATATATCAACATAGATACATGCATATATCCATATATAGAGAGAGAGATATACATACATACATAGACTTACATATATACATATACGCACATACGTATATATATATATGGGCATGTGCTTGTGTGTGTTTAAAGAAAGGCGGGCGAGAGAGGACACAGTGAAATAAAGATTAGCCTTTTCACAATAGAAATGTAAGGTCTATGCTGGCGCCGGATATTCATAAACATCAAAGCGAAAGTTTGACTTCATGTTCAAAATTAATTAAGAAGAATAAAATGGTAAAGTGCGAGAAAGGGAGCCAAAGGAAGAAAGGCAGAGTTCTAAAAGCGATGGAGAGTGTAAATGTATTTGCAAATAAGTTTAGAATCACAGTACATATACATAATTTTACTTATATATATATATATATATATATATATATATATATATATATATATATATATATATATATATATTTAAAGTTTGTTTTTAATCAAATACATGAAATAAAAAAAAACATGTAACAATGAACACATTTATACAATGATACACGTATTACAATATTTATTACTCTTTCGGCAGTTTCAATATACGCTTCCAGATTTGATGCAAAGAAATTCGGTGTTCAACTAAAATTCGACTTGGCCTCTAAAACGTTGATTTTGTAAATAAGTTATAAACATTTTTCTTCTCGGGATTTCCTAGCAAACGATCTCATCTCATATCTTGCTTGTGACTTTCTGAGCTTCTTTGATCATAAGACAAAATTTATCTCTTTGGTCGAGAATCCAGTGTAGTGCTGAGTACTATAAGCAACATCATTTGAAGATTTACCAAGCATTGTATGAGGTATTATGTAGTCGCACCGTGCATCTTATTAGGGTTGAGATAATAGTTTTTTTTTTAAATATTTGGACAGGGTTTTTATTAATATTTTGACAAGTTATCCTGACAAACTCATCTACTGTAAAACTGAAGACACTCTAGGATGGTGTCTAGTAGACAGTCGAATTCTATCACTAAAGTTTTCAAATACTTTCCCGATACGCGTGTTTGTTTTTACATACGAGGTGCTTACAATGAGTTTCCAGACTTTTCTACAGGCATGAAAAATTGTCGTAGACTTCTGAAAATTCAGTATGTTATTGCTATACATCTGATGATATGCCTGACCAATTTTTATGATTTCAGGTTAAAATGAACAGCCACAACAGGAAATATCTCTCTCTATATAAATATATATATATATATATATATATATATATATATATATATATATATATATATATATAGTGGACCACCAACATTCGGGCTACACGAGTTACGAAATGGCTTCAGAGAAAAATCCTCCCTTACATAAGAGCGAAAATCCAATTACGAGTTTCCAGATGTAACCTCTAGGTGGTCAAATACGTCGTGTTTCACTACGTCTCCTTAATGGTGTCATTTTAATTCGAGATACGAGCTTCATCCGGTAACGAAATCATCTCGTATGTCGAGGGGCAACTATATATATATATATATATATATATATATATATATATATATATATATATATATATATATATATATATATATATATGAATGATAATTTTACATGTAATTAAAGGGTATTACAAATGTTGAAAATAATGTAAATTTGAAACTGTTTAGTTTATAGTAAATCTTTTTTAGGGTCGAGGATTTCTATTTCAAATGGAAGGACGATAATTCCAAGAATAAAAGTCAATTATTTATCGTTTTCTCGTTTTTTAATGCAAAGATTAGATTGTCGTACGTAATTTATGAATAGTAAATTTGTTATTTCCTTTAGTTAGTACCATTTAATGAAATAAAACATATTTTAATAATATTATCAGTATAAGAATTTATAGGTTTACTTACATTAAGATTTGTTTAAATCGATGAAAAAGAATTAATATCCATTTTTGAAATTTGAGTTTAGTATGTAAACAACCACAGTTTCCTTAATTCAGTTAAAATGCGGAACTGAATAAAAACTAAAGCGTTTTTTTTTTAATTTTTTACGAATCGCATCTCCTAGAGTTTGTTATTAACAATTTGTATTTAATTTTGAACCTATATACGAAAATTTCAGAAATAACACTGACTTCTGATGAATCAGATATTGCGCTATAAAATAATGTCACCTCATTGATAGTTAATCTAATGTTTTTACGATTAATCGTTGTTTTACTTATAAATTCCGACATTTTGTCGTTGTTTTTCTTTGTTCTTTGCCTACTCCCATAAAAGCCCTTTTCAAAGCATATATGAAGTAAAAGTCGGCCGTGTCGAGTGGCTCTGGAGAGATCTGGCAAGCTGATATGCGTGGAATAATTTAGAACGAAGAAGTTTCGATTTGTATCTCGCACTTACATCGACGGGTCGCAAAATATTAAAAGAAGAATATAGATGATGAAAACAATTCCTACAAGACAGAAAATCATAACGCCATCTTTCTTTCTGTATTCTTTTATGAAAAAGAAAACATTACAATCTTTTAATTAGATTTGATTTCGAGTTTACAATTCTTACTTCTGTTGTGATCTTCTTTTTATATTTAGATTGAAATTAAGTTGAATTGAATATAGCAATTTATTTCTGGAGATTACAGAAAAAAAAATGCTGCAGAATATGTAGAGATTGTTTTATTTGTGCTGTTAAAACATTGATTTGTGCTATAAGAGGATTTAAGAAATCACGCATCATTGATGAGTGGAAATAAAAAACAAATATCTATATCTATATATATATATATATATATATACATATATATATATATATGAAGCAAAACATTTAAAAACAAATATACATGCAAAGCACTTTTAAAAATAAATACAACATTTATGTATGTATGTATGTATGTATGTATGTATGTATGTATGTTCATAGAAGTGACCATCAAGCACGTGCTGCTAGTGGTGCTCATGTCTGCACCATGTGTGCCGAAGAATGCCATAGTTTGGTCGGGCATAGAAGTATCAAGTAATAGCAATATTCGAGAAAGAATTTACTGCCATCATATATATATATATATATATATATATATATGTGTGTGTGTGTGTGTGTGTGTGTGTGTGTGTGTGTGTGTGTGTGTGTGTGTGTGTGTGATAGCATGAGCAGTTTAGCCTAATTATTGGATCCAATATCAGGAATATTTTTCTTTTTATCTATCTTTAAAGAAAGTCGTTGACCAACACTGCTGGGGAGTCATGGTGTAATATATACATTATTGTTTTGTTTTGTTTTAATTTTCTTAAACAGTGTTTCATGGTAAACAACTGATGATCCCTGAAATAACATTAGGTCTATTGTAAATTCGTGGAGATTAATGGACTCAATGACAAAATAATTTCCCAACGAAGGACAAACATTTTTGTATAGTTTTTGTGCGTGCGCTTAATTTTATTTATTAAGAGTCAAGACTGTGTACGTTTGTTTAATTTTATTTTAGTAAAACTTCTCATAAATGAAGAGAGCCCTCGTCTGGGGGTCAACACATATAGGATTCCTAGATCTTGGAATATACAAATAAAGTCTCTTTTACGTCTCAAACACTAAATTATTAAAGCAGTAAATAAAATAATCTCCTTCCCCCAATTGACCATTTAGCTATCTTATAATCCCTTGGTCATACAGGATTCTAGGACAAGTATTCTTCTAGAATGTGCAGTTTTTTTTCTTAAAAGCCAGTGTTGGCTATCTATATGGAGGAGACATTTAGGTTATGAATAATATGTGATTTTGAATATTTAGTAAAGGTTTACGTGTGCGTTTGGATTCTTAATCCGGCAGGGGCGGATGATGATCAGTCTAGTGGGTTAGGTATAAGATAGTGTTAAGTTCATGCTTGCATGCCTTCTCGCTTCCAGCTACCTCCGCTGGCTAACCTCGTGGTGAAAAGAGAGCAGCTCTGCATAAGTCTTTCCTGCCAGTAGATAGCCTCTACGTCATCAAGACACCTACAGTGGCTCCACGTTGGCCGCACACGGTAACTGGGTACCCTGCAACCCCAGGCTAAACTTGTATGAAATCTCGGAGTAGTAGGGGACCCCAGAGGTACTGAGTTATGGTCCACCGATGTGTGGACATGCCCTGGTACACTATCAATCCCTACGCCACTGTCTTGTGTATGCCCTTGATTGGGCGAAGACTGGAGGAACAAACCCCCAAAATCAAACACAACTGCCTTGTGGGCATTATCACAGCAAAACGCTAAGAGATGGGAACTTCAAATCCTACTGGTGCCTTGCAGTTTTCTTTAAAAGGCTATGGAACCTAATCCAGAAAGAAAAGGCCTAGTAGCGGACGCTGAGATTTCTTTCGGCCAGAGGATGCGGCCTCCTCTGCTGCCAGTCGTTGCGTGTTCGCTCCACTGGACATGAGCATTGCAGGTTCAGGGATGCGCAACAGATACTGCCACTAAACTGCGCAAGAACGTTTGGAACCAAAGTGAAAAGTCCTTTGGTGTGGAGTGAGACTACGCCAACACCGAGGGATAAAGCACTGAAGCCCGAACTAGTCATCGTCAAGACTGACAGGTTGCATGATGATGATGACGTAAAGAAAAAAAGTGTGCCCATGCCAGATTGCCCTGACAAATCACTCAAGAGTAAACACTAAAATATAGTTTCTAGAAGGCCTTTAATCGCTCTCCTTTAAGCATTCATGTTATTTCAATCTCTTTCCGGAAGACATTTAAGCTTTTTCCATAGACATTCTGTATATGTGTCAGTGTCGTATCATCTTTATATATATATAAGAGCAAACAGTTAATAAAACCTGTTAAAAACACTTTGAAAAAGAGTCAAAACCTATTTAATCTGAAAAGGAAACACTTGATAAGTGGATAGTCCTTAATCCGCATAGTTTCAAAGAAATACTTTCCTTCTCATCAGAGCGTAGGAATTAGCAAAATGCGGGATTTAATTGTAATTTTTATTATATATATATATATATATATATATATATATATATATATATATATATATATATATATATATGACTGCTTCATTTAATAAAATAAAGATTAATATACAAAGATATAATTTTGTGCGTAAATTTTCAGTATTTACTTCAACAGTGATCAATACATAGGTAGAGCTAGGTATATAATTATAAAAATATATATGGCAATTAACCTACACAGAGTATTCCGCGTTTTATTCTGGTGAGAATTCATCAAGCTTATGCCTATATATATATATATATATATATATATATATATATATATATATATATTGCATAATATTAGATTTGATTATTTATGTATAGTGTATAAGATACACATACACGTCAATATTATACAAATCTACAAGCATATACATCAAACAGCTAGACTCTCTATGAGCATGTACTCAAAATGTATTATTTAGTTAATATCTTAATAGTTATTAAAACGATATGTTTTTTGTGTTCAAATAACAACCTACAATAAAATATAAAAATCTTACACGATGGACATTAAAGTTAAAATATATTTTCGTATAAATTCTTACATCATATAATAATATACTAGCAATGATATCTGGTTCAGAACAGGTCCTAATAAAGGGAGATAATAAGTTTAATAGGTGAAACTTTGAAATAATGCAGCAAAAGAAAAATAAATTTTGTTTCTGATTTGCTTTTTTTTAGATGGAGATTGGTGATTTGCATTATTTGGAGTATTCAAACTAATGTTCTTATCTTGAGTATTATTCGCATAATGTTTCAAACGATGTAACCTCCGAAATTTTTCAGGTGTATTTTGTGGATTTTTTTTTTTTTTTTTTTTTTTTGTCGAACTTGTGAATTTGAGGGTTCAGGATGTAACAGCTAAAGTAGTAAAATTCAGCTCTTA
>NC_136490.1:23087182-23094682 GCF_053919585.1 Euprymna scolopes | reverse complement strand
ACACCTATATTATTTATCCAAGCCCAACCAATTTATCACATTAATGCTTTCTGAATTTTTCATTCATTTATATTTTTGCCGATATAAACACACATCGACACAAACACATACACACACATATATGTTTATGTATGTATATGGGTTTGTGTGCGCTCTATCCCGTATTTCATTTTCAATATATACATAAAGAGCTCCTTCAGACTTTGACAGACTATGGATACCCACGAAGGGGTGTCTGCGTGTAAAATTTTTGTGGCAGGAAGTACGCAATCTACAACCACACCTCTCCTGAGTCGACATTGTTAAATAATAGTTGCAAGTGAAGGGCTGTACAAGACGACTGGAAACAAATGCTGAGATAAATTGAGAGAACATGCAGTGCCAAGAATTCCCAAATGGTAACTCATCTGGTACTAGCCAGGCTCAACGTTGCTTAATATCGGTGATCTGACGAGAGTCAACGCGATTATGCCGTATATACATGTGTGTGTGTTTACAATTAAAAAAAGAAAAAAACAAGATTATATATATATATATATATATATATATATATATATATATATATATATATGTATGTATATAAACATAAACGTTTCGTTTTTATCCCATGCGATTCTCAAGATAATTGTTTTGAGCAAATTACATGCAAATGAAATAATTTCAAATACTGTACTTATGCATTATTTCTTTCAAATTACGCATCTTGAGAAAGTATCGAAATAAAAACGAATACGTTAATGAATACATTACTAATTTTGTGGGTGTTTTTTTTGTCATTATGTCAGTATATTACTTCCATAATTTTCATCACTTATGTGTGCGTATGTACGTGTGTGTGAATATCTTAATTTGTTTTAGATTAATATTAAGAAATTAATTCATTTGGAAGATCACGGTTTTAGACTGCAATGAACATTGTAGAATCTTTGTACTTTAATAAAATTACCCTCGTAAATCATATATCGAAGAAGGGAGAATTATGTTAATTTATTACTGAATTAACTGAACAAGACCAATTATTTTAAAACGTCAGGTGTTTCTTTAACCGCCATTAACAAAACCACAGAAATTGACATCACCAACATTGTGATTTCAACTTATAATTTTAGAAATGAAACAGAATTACGAAAAACAAAACGTGCACACATTTGATAAATAATTTAAATATTAATTTACTTTTCCGTATATTCAGTGTAACAAAACAATCATCACCATCACAAAAATTAATTAATGAAAGAAATTACCTCCCTTTATAGTCGGTCTTTATCGGGTAAGAAATCATTAAAACGATTTTCTCTCCAAAAATTTGCAAAAAAATAAATAAATAAATAAATAAGCATGGATGTCTTTCCGATTTTAAATTGGCTATTTTATTTTATAATTTTATAATTTTATTTTATAATTTTATTTTATAATTTTATAATTTTATAATTTTATTTTATAATTTTATAATTTTATTTTATAATTTTATTTTATAATTTTATAATTTTATTTTATAATTTTATTTTATATTTTTATTTTATAATTTTATAATTTTATTTTATAATTTTAAAAAAAGGAATGTTGAGAGGAGACTGGAAGGTTTTTTGTTATAGTTTCTTTTAAGAATTTTTTAAATATGGGCAAATGAATTGACACATGTTCCTTTATAATATATAGAAAAAATATCCAGAAAAAAAATGTGTGTTGAATTATCATTGCAAAAAATCGTAATTTTTTAAATCAATTCTTTTTAGCTTTGAAAGGTTAAAAACGAATTAGCTAAAAAAAAAAATTGTTTTAATTACTCGTTATTTGTCTTATTTTATTTTTTTATCCATTTTATTTTTAAAGGGTTTTATAAATGTTCAACTACCATAGAATTTTCACACTTTCTGCTAGTTATTTAAAAAAAACTTGTATTACGCTTTCTCTTTTTATTATTTGATATTAGGTAACTTGTAAAATTAGTTTTGCATAAAAAAGCTTTAATTCTTTCAACGAACGGAGGACTGTATTCTGTCTGCCATTTTTAAAGTCGTGCATTCCGTTTTTAGAATGACAAAATACGTTGCTTTTAATGTCGAACAGATAAGTTTCATACTTGCTTGACACGTAAGATAAACAACGTCGATGAGGAAAATGTATTCCTTGCAACTTTTCATAACAAACGTTTCACTCGGAGATGTAAAATCTTTAACAACGAAAAAATAAGAACGTCTAGCAGTAAGCTACGTCTACTCAATCCTTACGTTTAGCTATTTTAAATTTATGTGTGACAGACCAACAGACAGTCCAACAGACGAGGAAAACCTTTTTATGTACGCGCGTGGAAGCATTTAAAAGTTTTTGTTTTGTTTTGTTTTTTGTTTTTTTTTCAACCTTAAGCGTGACATAATAAAGACAACTTTTATTATTTGGATCCGTTATATTACTTTTCTACTCAATCTTGAGTGGTATTTTCAGAACATTTGCAACGGTGTAACCTGTGACCTTTTTTCAACTTTATCTCATCGAACTTGGAAATCTTTCTATTGAACTCGGAAATCTTTCTGCTAAACTCGGGAATCTTTCTGCTAAACTCGGAAATCTTTCTGCTAAACTCGGAAATCTTTCTGCTAAACTCGGAAATCTTTCTGCTAAACTCGGGAATCTTTCTACTAAACTCGGAAATCTTTCTACTAAACTCGGAAATCTTTCTGCTAAACTCGGAAATCTTTCTGCTAAACTCGGGAATCTTTCTGCTAAACTCGGGAATCTTTCTGCTAAACTCGGGAATCTTTCTGCTAAACTCGGGAATCTTTCTGCTAAACTCGGAAATCTTTCTGCTAAACTCGGGAATCTGCTCGGGATTTTGAGCGGAACACTTTAATTTTTATTAATACGAGCGGAGTAACATGCTCCAGCCCCGTCGCATCTTGTTCTTAGTATCTTCCTTAACTCTCTAGAGGGAAAAAACTTAGAATTAAATTATATATTATTTTTTAGAGATTTCTAAATCAGACACGGTGCCCATAAGAACGGTCGGAAGTTACATCAACCAAATCAAGATAAATCCACATGATATAAAACATAAAAGACTAATAAAAATGTTATTTAAAATCTAAGTCTGGCATATTTCTGAGAGACATATATCCAATATGCAAAAATGGCGGTCCAAATTTTCCCCGCGACAACAGACCGATGGACAAGCGTGCTTTGAAGCCTTTAGTATCTGTCCATCATCCTGTGAGTTCATCGATGAACATATTCATGCGTGAAGGACAAACCGACAAAAGGGAAAAACATCTAATAGAGTTGGATGCAAGAATATAAAAGGCGATTTAAATAATTTTCTAGACTTTTGTACAAACAGTTAAAATTGCCGTAAACCCTTGAAAATCAGTGTGCGCTTGATATACATATTATGACTGACGATTTTTTTATAATTTCAGTTGAAAAGGAACAACTACAGTGGCAATTGGAATACACGCTACTAAAGCTTAATGGCCAAGCTGGTGCATTAAAAAAAATCAATCTGGGCGTAAGGAACTTTTACAAGAACAATATGCAATAAAACTATGTTTTAAACTTTAGAAAATTGCAAGAGAAACCTATGGAATGCTTGAGACTTCTTTTGGATCATCGTGTATGAATCGAGCATCAGTTTATGAGTGGTATAAGAGATTCAAGGAAGGTATGAAATCTGTGAGGGAGAATTAGCGATGTGGGAGGTGTGAATAAGTCAGTACACCGGAGTTGATTAACCAAATAAGGAATTTCATGGATAAGGACCGGCGTGTGTCTATCAAGACACCAAGCACACAGTTTGATATCAGTGTGGGAAATGTATACACAATTATTTGTGAGGAACTGAAGACTTGCGCGAATACACCCGTCCACAAAGCCATACTTGTCACAGACTATTTAATCAAGATATCAAGACAGTTCTTCGCCCTTCCTATAGTCCAAATTTTGTTCCCTGTGACCTTTGCTTTTTCCCCTAAGCTCGAAAAAGCTTAGAAGCTGTCGTTATGAGATAATTTAGGAGATGAAAGAGGCTGTGACGAGGGTTATTGTGGCGCTCACACAAAAGTACTTCCGTGGCGGCTTTCCAGAAGTTGTTGGAACGACATGAGAAGTGCATTGCAGCCGGAGGAGATTACTTCGAAGAGGACTAGAGTTTCATGAGTGTACTATCAATAAAAGTGCCCATATGAAAAGGTTTTGAATTTATTTAAGGCACCTCGTATCTAACATCTTTATAAACTCAGATCTGTGGCTTGCTTCTAATATCTTCTTACTCAACTATTTTGATCGTCTGTATATGTTTTGGGGGTCGCTAACTTACATAACTTTTACAAGCTAGAATAAACGTGTAGAAAGGTTTACACGATGCAAACGCTAACAATTGCTTAACGCCGAACATAAGCAAGTATATCCAAATATAAAAAAGCGGTACATTGAAGAGACTATTCAACCAGGCTTACAGGGCACGCACCCTCTACCCGAACAAATAATTGCATTCATAGGATCGCTGGTTAGAAAAGAAAAGGTGTATGAGAGGGTTGGGGAGAAGGAGAGAGATGGGAAGTGCGAAGGGTGTGTTAGGGATGGGTCAGGGTCTTCAAATATCTCCTCGCTCTACGTTTTACTACGGTGCCGACAAGACTTGTAAATCCCCAAAGGTTTAGAGTTGTTCGTTCTTGGGCCACCATGATTTTCAAAAAGTAGGATCTGTCAATAGGGGACATTTTCCTGGTGTTGTTTGTACAGATATGGGGCAAATACAAACTAAAACAGAAAGAGGGTGCGTCGGGTAGGTTTTCGGTTAAGTTGAAAAGAGAAGAATGCAATGTGAGTGTGCTTATTCGGGGGAGGTGGTGAAAATGTTGAATTTAGAGAATGGCAAAACACAGCTCAAACGGCGGAAAGAATGGAATTAAAAACGGGAAAATAAATCTAATATATAAACGACTATATGTCTGTTTGTCTGTCTCCATATTTTCAAACTCTATCTCCTCCGAAACTAAAAGTTGCAAAGCGGCGCTAGGGGCCTCAAGTAGTTGGATTTTCTCACGAACCGTTCTTTTAAAGGTTTTACTAGGTTAAAATTGTTTTTTTTTTTAGAGGTCAAAAAATGGGTCAAAATTGAGAAAATAATCGTTACATATTTCGTACATTCGTCAGGCTTTATTTTTAATTTTTAATCGGTTTATATGCGTCTCACGTTGGTACTGTGGTAACGTCACCAGCTATGAATGCTACAGTTTCGGTTTCGACTCTAGTTGATATCACCTAAATATGTTTTTTTTCTTTTTGAAATCACGACTCTGTAATAATAGAAAACCCCGGGCATAAAAATGTGTAACAAAATACAGTACAGTATATAATACACATGTATATATTCAAATAACATTATAAATGACATCGCTAGGCAGGGCAAATGCCGTAACCAAAACATCGTATTCCATATCCTAGCCTGAAAATAAACGTACTCTAGGGTAACCGTATCCCGGGGTTATAGTGTATACGAAATCTGGACAAATTAAAATATCATATTTAAGAGTATTTTACGCTCGGGCAAAACCGGTGTCCCCCCCTCCGCTAGTAAACGAGATTTAAATACCAGTATAAAGGCATAAAAACCTTTCGGCTATCCAAAACCAACATCAGTATATCTGTAGCGAAACGATTGATTGATTGCCCTAACATAACATATTGAGCCTTCTGAGAGGTTTTTTAGTGCCGAAGAGCAATGCTTATTGTAAATTATTTTCTAATAAGTTTCCTTTGTTTTTTCAATGGCTTATCAACATTTGGAGGTTATTTAATTCTGAAATGCACGAATATATGTTTTAAGTCTCAGTCTGAAACACTGGCAGTTACTATCTAAGCCCAGGCGCGTGATACGTCGAAACATATACGTTTCCTACTCACTCGTAGGTTGAGATCTGTTTTAAAACAAATAACTGTTTCTACATCCCGTAAAGCATTTATCTCTCGGCTTGAAAACCAGCAATATAAAACAAAATGTCCTTACAGGATATATTTTTTTTAAATCTATATTAACGGGGAGTGAGGTGACGTACAGAAAAAAGTACAGACTACTGAACAAGCGGGTGGATTTTTAATCTGAGATTTTAAGCACATACCATGTTTAGCCAAATCAAGGAACTTTGATACTACGAAACATCTGTTGATATATATATATATATATATATATATATATATATATATATATATATATATATATATATACTAGCATTTCAGCCCGGCGTTGCCCGGGTGTTTGAAGGTGGATGTTGAGAAAAAAAAAAGAAAAAGAAAAAGCGGTCAATTTTTTTAAACTTTGACCCCTATTATGTCCCCTTAACATTTATTGTTTTGAACTCAAATCAAGTTATTAAGTTATATCCATGTCCGAGGAACCTATATCTAAAATTTCAAGTGTTTAGACCCACAATTGGCGGAGGAGTTTGGTAGAATTCTCAAAGGTCAAATCGTTGAACTTTGACCCCTTGCTCGGGTGTTTGGAGGTGTATGCTGTGCAAAAAAAGCAAAAAAACGAAAAAAAAATGGTTAATTTTTTAAAACTTTGACCCCTATTATGACCCCTTAAAATTTATTGTTTCGGGCTCAAATCACTTTATTAAGTTAGATCCATGTTCAAGGAACCTATATCTAAAATTTCAAGAGTCTAGACCCAAAATTGTCGGAGGAGTTTGGTAGAGTTCTTAAAGGTAAAATCGTTGAAATTTGACCCCTTAACAGCCAAATTTCTGGCTAACACCCGTCACATCGATTTTCCCAAATCTCAGTACCCGGTATTTCAAATTTCGAGTCTATAGACTAAAAATTGACAGAGTTATTGCGTAGGGAAATGTACACAGACAGACAGACAGACAGACAGACAGACAGACACGTTCACTTTTATAGATATATAGATAAGTAATCCAATTTACCAAATTTCAACTACTAACAATTACTACGACATTGTCCCATTGATCACTGTACGCTTATTAACCCTTATCCTCGAGTGGTATTTGGGTCTTAGTTAATGCTGGCTTAGTTTTAAATATATATATATATATATATATATATATATATATATATATATATATCAATTCATTAAAGAAAAGGCATTAATAGAAGGTGTTATAAGTGATCTTCATATGTAGACATTTCAAAGTCTATTGTACCTTTATTGAAGTATCACATTGTATGCAGCCTAGCTCTTTATCTCCTCTTCTGATGAAAAGCATTACGCTTCGAAATGACTCAATATAACTAGCATTTATAATACCTCCTCTCATTAATGTTTTTTCCCTTATTGAAATAGCAAATAAATCTATATATACGAATTGCTTTCTCTAGTCTATAATTCTTTTCGTGTTCTTAAGCTCCACCATACATGTTGAGGTTCGTATATCTTGATAGGTCTAAATTTAAAGAATCCTTCAATACTTTATAACCCCCAGATATATACTAATAAATGAGCAATTAGTATTAAAAGTAGTTTAAAATTTGAATTCCTTTGCT
>NC_136490.1:23062182-23082182 GCF_053919585.1 Euprymna scolopes | reverse complement strand
TCCACGGACAAATGGTTCGAGGAAAGAGAATTTGTTTATAGAATTTTCGTTTAGTTTTAGACACAGATAGAGTGTAAGGAAAATTATTGAGTGTTGTTGAGCTAAATCTGAGCGTCTGAACCTCATTACATTTGAACACAGCTTCTCACCGAATCACTGCAACTTCATGGAAATAAGTATTCACAAGCCCAAAACGCAAGACTAAAAATCATTGCACGCAACTTAAAATTATGCTGTAGATATTCCTTTATTAAACAACTAGCTTAACCGACCAATGTTGCCCGGGATCTATCAAATTCAAATTTGTTTTTTGAATATATATATATATATATATATATATATATATACATATATATATACATATACATGCATATATATATATATACATGCATATATATATATACATGCATATATATATATATACATGCATATATATATATATATATATATATACATGCATATATATATATATATATATACATGCATATATATATATATATACATGCATATATATATATATATATACATGCATATATATATATATACATGCATATATATATATATACATGCATATATATATATATACATGCATATATATATATACATGCATATATATATATACATGCATATATATATATACATGCATATATATATATATATATATATACATGCATATATATATATATATATATATATATATATATATATATATATATATATATATATAGTTTTGGGACGATTAATCCGAATCCGAATCGGGAATCTGAAAACTTGGAAGATTTAGGGTATCGGAATCAGAAAAAAATGATACTTATTTTCCGATGCCAAAACGATTCTTTTAATTGTCTTTTTTTTCAATTTGATTTTGTTAAAACCAAAATCTTCCATTGCTGGTAATAATGATGAAATAATTGATATTTATTGATTTTAAATTACCAGTAAAGCCAAAATCGATAGATCATCCTGCACAACTGTATTTGGACGTTTAAGGAAAATATCTGCACATTTAAGATGTGTTTTTGCGAAAACCAGGGGAAATAACAATCTTTTAGTTAAATAATTGGAGATATATAAAGAATCCGAATGGGTAATTGTATCGGTATTGGGAAAAATATTGGAATCGTCCCATCACTAATATATATATATGTGGGTGTGTGTGTGTGTATGCGTGTGTGTTCGATAACGAAGCCTTCTTTTTATTATATTTAATATCAAAACCCCAAAGCCAATAAAGAACGGTAACTCTTACTAAAAAAATCGCAGACATCCCCCTTAATTTATCTGCTTATTAAAGAATGTCTCCATTTTAACAAAGTGCAAGATCCGATTAAATATTATAACATAAATTGTTGCGAGTACGTTAGCTAATATTTAATAACATGGTATACCAATAACACGTGAAAATTGTGATAGCTAGGATTATTTTTTATTTGCAAGATTTAATGATATTTGACTCCTTGTTTTAATACGTTAGATTTTACCCGTACTCCTTTTTTAATATATTAGATTTTACGCGTTATAAAATGGATTTATTTTGAATAACCCGACACAATCATGCATTGGATAAATGACGAATATACGATGCGTCTTTCGTACCAATCTAAAAGGACTGTTTTTTTTTTTTACTAAACTAGTGGGGTGGGTGTTTGGGGGTGTGAGTGGGGATAAATCAAAACAAACTGGAAAATAAAGAATAAGCGAACGTAATAACTCTATTTAAATATTATAACTTTGTTTTAACATCGGAAAAACATAAGCAAAACAAAAAAAAAACAGCGAACGTGATGCAAAATAAAGAATAAGCGAACGGAAATGAAATAACCCTGTTTTACTGTTTAAACGAAGCGAAGTTAGGTCGTTTTCTTTATATATTTAAACTAATTCAAGAAAGAACGTTTTTTCCGCATGCATGTTTGGATAAATTATCATGAAGGAACGATTTTTTACTACGCCTCTTTGTAGAACGGTGTTCAGTTGAGGATGAGGGAATTAATGTTTTTGGCCAATTTTTCGATATTTATCGTCCGAAGGGTCGTGATTCAAAATGATACCGATATCGTGAAAATGCGTCACCTCTGTCGACATTTTTCCGAGACATAAAAACATACATACATTTATGCATACAATTTAATAGAAAGATGAGATTTATATTATAGATTAATCCATTAAGGATGACATTTATCTGAAAGCGTCTCTTCACACGTCAACTTTAATATATATCTGTTTTAAAAATCTTCTTTGCCATTCACTTTTTCTTTTAATGGCAGTATTTTTATGTTATTTTTTAATTTGTTTGTTTTTTAATGTAATTGATGACGAGACTTATTTTTGTCTAATTTTATTAGAAGTTTATAAATATTTAAAAATGGGTTGCGGCTAATCCTTTGTCATTTTTTCCGGAAAAACATTATCGCCGAAAAAAAAACTGGGAAATAAAACAGCGACACTCGTTTTAAGAAATGTTACTCAAATTGATTTTTTAATCTACTCATTCTAATGAAATTGATTTCAAAAATCAAAATAAAAAATATAAAAGAAATGACATCCTTGGTGTGCTTATATTTCTTAATGTAACCAATGTTTGCACGTTTTGGTTTCGATTTTCAATTTTTTCATTTCGTTATGAACCCAATAGAAATAATCTAATGTTTTTTATATAATAAAATATTCATACTAATTTCCAAAAATAAATAAATAAATAAAATAATTTTAAATTGATTAAGAAATTGAAAAACCATATTTATTCATTAAAAATGTAACAAAAATTATAAAGCAAAATAAAAACGTAGCATGAAATAATAAAAATGAGCATGTATATATATATATATATATATATATATATATATATGTGTGTATATATCCATATATATATAAACCAACACAAGATGCAAATAATACGTAAAATAGTGCAAAACTATTTATTTTATTACAAACGAAACAAAAAATTGAATAGCAGAATGGGATTTTAGCATAAAATAACAAAAATAATATGTAAAAAAAAAAACAAGATGCAAAAATATGCAAAATTGTGCAAAATAAGACACAAAACAAAGAATCACATGCATAAACAAAACAATTGCATTCAAAATAATTTAATTTTGCAAAAAAATAAATAAAATAATAAATAAATAAATAAACCCTGTATAATGATAAACATGCAATAAAATAAAATGTCGCAAGGAACAAAAATGCAAACTGAACCAAAAGCAAAATATAAGAGCTCTTCAGTTATGAAGTCAAATAAGCAACTTTGCACGGGATGTACGAACATGGTGCATAGCCTAACCAGAAATAAAACCACTGAATCCCACAACGAAATTAAAGTCTCTTTTTGTTCCCTTTGAGTAAACAGCGGACGAGAATATTTCTTTGTTATTTTCATGTGTTCTTTATAATAAATTTGATTTTACGCTTTTTATCAAAATAAAATTAAAATTTTAGGGATCTAAAAACAAAGCGCACTGAAATTCACTTAAGGAGATTAAACGTGGCATACAATACGTGTACTTTATTTTGCCAACCCGCATGTAATGCAATTTATGATTGCTATACGAACCGTTACTAGGAAGGAAACATTTTTTGTTTGTTCGTAACTCTGTAGCCGAATGTACTCGATTCAGTGGTATTTATTTCCAACCAACCAGAGCAAGGTATGCCACAAGGCCGTAAGTTGTGGTGCAGACGACACATAATGTACCAGAAGTGTGCGCATTATGACTCAATATTAATAGCCTAGCGGCCGCATCGCCATTTCCCAATAGGATCGCTCCAGACGATAGGCAATACAGCAATGACAACAACATATATCACATATTCTCGAAATCATAACCTAATCGTCATACTCTTTTTCGCTTATTTATTTATTTATTTCTGACATTTGCGGGTTTTTTTAATACTTCTCCAGAATAGAGGGCCGTGCTATTATTTTTACATATAAATTCTCAATTAATTTTTTTATGGGAAAGTACAGACTAGTTAAAAGGTCCACCCTCTTCATATATGGAATGGGTTTCTAAATAACAGGGTTAATATTTCAAATATGTCTGTATCTGCACGAGTGCCGTTTTTTTTCTGATTTTCAATTTAATGTATTTACAAACCCCGTTTTTGCGCCTTTAATATGTATATATATATCTTGTACGGTACACATATAACCTATTGCCATTTCCGGTTAAATAATACAATGATGGAATAGAACATTTTTTATATATATATATATATATATATATATATATATATTCCTGACATTCTACTGGATGGGTCTGCTTTTGAGGAAAAATTGACTGTGAAACTTCTTGGTCTTCCGTTCTCATCGATTTTTTTTGATTTTTTTGGAGAACATGTATTAGATCCATTGCTCTTCTTGTTTGTCGTTAAAGTAAGTCCCTACATCGTTCTAACTAATTTCTTATACCTGAAGTTATTCGCTATCTCTAATAATCTAGTATCAGACAATCTATGGAAGATTGTTATCATATTGGGCTGGTGAATCTTTCTCTCTTTTGGGGTTTTATCTATTATTGTGGAAATCGCTGTTATTATGGAAATCCCTGTACACATTAATATATATATATATGTATATATATATATATATATATATATATATATATACATATATATGTGTGTGTGTGTGTGTGTGTCAATAATGTATCTATAATGTGTGTATATATATATATATATATATATATATATATATATATATGTATATAATGAAAAATATTTGAAAATAACAAGCCCGAAAGGTTAAACATCTCAGAATATATTACGTTGCAGACAAGACAATGCCATGATTATCATAGATTATACGATAGTGTCGCTCTTGTACCTGGCGATTTTATCTTTAGATATGCATAAAGATAAGCGGCTATAGAGTTAAGACAAGAAACGTTAAAACGAGACCGGAGTTTAGTTTTTAAAATTCTCTCCCTTCTTTTTTCCTCCATTAAAAATAAATAAGGTTTGTGTCTCGACGGGGGAAAAATGGTAATAGTGAGGAAAAAATCGTTTCTCCAGCGAAGCATGATTTTTGCCCAAAAATGTCTTCTCCGAAAAAAATTTGATTATTGGAACATCGTGCCAAAAAGAAAGGAGGAAAAAAAAATAATAATGGCGGAATCGAAGTCGAATACGCTGGCAATACGAAGGAGTGGGAATTCTAGAAAGCTTATCCATATAGCCGAAGGTGGTAAATTTGCCTTGTAAAAACAAAATTGCAACGCTTTCCATTTATCTATTATGTCCTTCGTTATTTCATCGGTTTGGGCATTCGCAGAATATCCGCGATAGATTTTCTAAACTTTTAGCTTTTTATTATAGCCGTCGACAGCCTCCTCGTCATTTTTGTTGAAGGACGCGAGTTTTCTATACCGTTGTCTATCATGTAACTTGTTTTTTTCCTCTACCCAACGATTTTCCCATCACTTTATTTCACTCTCTCATTTATGCGTCGTTTCCTTTCTCTCTCTCTCCCTCTTATATACACACACACGTACACACATTATATATATATATACACATATATATATACACACACAAAAATATCTTTCTCTCTCTCTCTCTTATATATATATATATATATATATATATATATATATATATATATATATATATATATATATATATATATTATCCAGAGTCTCAAAATAAAGACTAAACGTTGATGAACACATAACTCGGTTTGTTCCTTTTTATTTCTTTCTTTCTCTCTCTCTCTCTATATATATATATATATATATATATATATATAATTTGTTTTTTTCATATTTACCTACAATTTTGCTTATCTATTTTTCAATATTTACTTCTACAGTACTTGGTACATAAGTAGAGCAAGGTAATAAGTTTTAAAATATATATGTCGATGAAGCTGCACAGAATTTTCTGATGTCAATCTTGCAACGCGTTTTACATGCAATCGCTTGACGCATCCTCACGCTGATGAAATTTTACACGTTTCATCAGTGTGAGGATGCGTCAAGCGATTGCATGTAAAACGCGTTGCAAGATTGACATCAGAAAATTCTGTGCAACTTCATCGACATATATATATATATATATACACACACATATATATATATTTATATACATATATATATATATGATTACCACTATTATTATTATATTATTATCATTACTATTATTATTATTTTATTTGTAAGTTGGGAGGATGCAAATATAGAATTAATAGACAAAAACGTCCATTTTATTTAATGAAATATGGTGCCATATATAGCTTATAAATTACACACACACATACATCTATCTATATATATATATATATATATATATATATATATATATATATATATATATTTGTAGTATAAAATGAAGGCATTGGAATATTATCGAATAGGGTAACCATTTTCATCAAATAATGCTTTTTTTTCTCACTGAAACTGTCAGTGGAATCCATCCAAATCACTAAAGACTTTGTAACAAGTATTTTTCTTATCACTTCCATGAATTCCACGAGCGTTTGCTCTAGAAAAGAATGTTAACGGTTTTCTTGACGGTTATATTAAAGTCAATTTAAGATTATGTGTCACGTGTTTAGCGCGTAAATCTGAATTTGAATAGGAGCAAGTATGTTTTATTAAATGAAAAATGAAATTCATTTTTATTTCATTTTCTCTGAAACGTTTTTTTTTCTTTTTAATATTTATATATGTGCATTTGTTTGTTCCGAGAATTTCATTGGCAATTGAGTAGATATTAAATATATGCCGGAACCTCTGCGCAGAACGAGCACAAATGAACGTAGTATTGACAACTCCTTCCTTACTTCTTCTTTCGTTGCTCATAAGTAAGTTCCTTGCAACCGCCTGATAACTAGAGTGACCGAGTGTGAAATGCACGCGCGCCTTCCACCACTCTGCTTCCAACAACGCCTAAAGCGACGAACACATCAGTTGTTGAAAATCTACCATTTTTACAGAATACGAAGTTAACTCAATTTAGCACTTACTCAGGGCTGACAATGGTCTTGCGCTCTCTGTAAAGCAGGAAGCAGAGGACGTTTTTCACGGCCGTATAAACCGAATAGAAGGGCGTATCTCATAGACGGAACGCCTTTTACAGACTACTCAATACCTGTATGCAATCCTTTGTCGGTTGATCTGTCGCTGGGTAAAATCTGTCACACCTATGTTTATAATTCGACTTTCCAATGTGCATATAGAACGGACGTAACTTAGTAAAATAAGTGGCGATTGCTGTCAGTTGTTCTTTCACGCTGGCTTGGTCTGTCTTTCGCACGAGTAAACATAACATTTAGATCCACACACGCAACTTTATATTAAACACTTCTCGTATGTTTCTCGGTCCGTCACGCTTACGTGTAAATCTAACTTTCCGCTCACGCAATACTTTTATTTTACCAGGCAGGCTCGAAAGCCACTCGAGGATGAAAGACATCACATGATGCAAAACCGTGATGATCGATATCTGAGGACTGGAATTGAGTAGAAATTATTTTAAAGGACGACTCAATGAGAACCTATTTACATTGTACTTGAAAACGCTCATATGATAGTCAGCTGGGAAGCTACCAAGCGGTATTGTGTTCCACAGACGTGTAATACTGTGAAAAAAGGTATTGCTAATAGACACTATTTAGTCTGAGACACAGAAAGAGTAAGAGAAATTGCTAACAGTGCTTGAAAATAGCCGAGTGTTTATCCCGACTGTTTTACAGAACGGGGAGACCACAAAGTGAAGCTCAGTCGAGTATTTGCCATGATAATAAAGATAATGCAGAGACTCACAGCGTCCTTTGCGTGAGAAAGAGGTAGCAGGGTGGAGAAAGGAAGGTCGCCTACTAGATTTTGAAGTAGGTTTTGTAACTTGTCAATGCAGGAGAGGTTGCTATGTGCATCTCTTACTCCCCCCCCCCTCAAAATGTTTCAACAGTAGTTCATCTTTAGATGAATTTGTCGTTTTTTATTTTGTTTTTGTTTTTTTTTGTTTTTTGTTTTTTTACAATGGGGTTACTACATATCAAGGCCCGGAGGCCACTCGAGTTTAAGGGTAAATGTTTGAATTGTAATCATTAAAGCAATAGTGTAGTAATCGGTTGTAGCGGAATATTGATATAATCAGATTACTTACCAAGACGGTTAAATGAGAAGTTGTTTATGTTGGACTTGAAGAGAACAATATTGCAGTCAACAGGAAGTAAGGGATTGCGTCGAGTGAAAAACTTCCTGGAGCAATAGAATGATCTAACCATTTGATCAGGAAATCTTAGCAACAGATTCGGTGGTCTGTCATGTTAAAGGTTCATATATCGCATTTATATAAGCAAATCAGCCCGTTCGTCTCTCACTAATCACGCTTTAGTTTGGAGTCATATTCATCACAATTCGCGTAAATTGAGTGGGTGCATCTATACGAAGTGCGTTCTTTTTAAATAACATTAGTTCGTCCTTGGGGTGGTCGTTCATTGACTAGCGACATCTACCATGAGAGCTGTGTCGGTTTTGGAGCCAATCGGACGAGGGTCGACAATGGGTAATTTCAGTGTTTTTGTATTCAAAGACGCGGGAAGCGAATGTGTAGAAATTGATTTTGTTTATAAACAGATGCGGACAGACGGTCTACTTTATCGAAGTGCGCACGCGTTGGGATAGATTCATGGTAAAGGGAACGGGGTAACAGGTTGATGAAGAAAGAGAGCAAGTTTATTTGCTTGTTTCCGCCCAAACTTCCGATCTGTCAAATAATGTTTTTCTTGCCAAATACTCATGGCAGACAGATTTCGAACAGGGGTTCTTCCACATAAGAATTAATAATATTAAAACAGAAATATTCCCTATGTTTAGCATGAAGAAAGAGTGATCGAGAGAGATAGAGAGAAACGTGTGTGTATATAAGAGGTAAAAGAAGCATCCAACACACACTCAACTCAATCTCATTATGAATATATTTCAACCCACTCCGAGTCTGACTAAAGGGCACAATAAGTCAGGTCTGCAACTGACTTTAAAAGCTAAACACTTGCTACAAACCTAACTTATAAATATGTATACATATATACACATATATAAACGTATACATATGTACATACTCGTATACACACACATATATAGGTATGCATATATATACGTATATATATATATATACACACATATATATTTATATCAACATATATACATATACATACAAATATATATACATATGCACACAGATATATATATATATATATATATACATATGAAAACAAATATATATGCATGAATATATATAAACATATACACACATATATATATATATACATATACACATATAAACAGATATATATACACATATAAACAGATATATATATATACACACATATAAACATATATATATACACACATATAAACATATATATATGCACACACATATAAACATATATATATACACACATATAAACATATATATATGCACACACATATAAACATATATATATATATGTGCACATATAATCAGATATATCTATACACATATAAACAGATATATCTATATGTAAATATATATATATATATATATATATATATATATATACTTAAACACATGCATATATACACTACACATATACATGATGATTGCAACGTCTTGTTAGCCGAGTGCCACTCCGTCAGACATTTAAAATCTATGAGCCCAAATGTCTGAGGGAGTATCTATACAAATATGATGTTAAAGAGTCTTAGCTTTGTACGACAGCTAAGTCTCTCCCTCGGTTCAAAATGTTGAGATCCAGCAACAAGCAAGAGCAAGATAGCCAGCAACATATACACATACATATATACGCACACATACATACACACCTATATATAGACATATAGATATATACACATACATATATATATACTCATACATATATATATACGCACACACACGCATATACGCACACACACACGCATATACGCACACACACACGCATATATATATATATATATATATATATATATATACACACGGTCGAAAATGACGTTATACATTTTTCATTACTTATCTACTCTTACTTTGTCAAATAGTCAATGGAAAATTCCAACACTTCTAGCGTTTTCTCATATTTGGTCTGATATCGCTTGGCGAACAGTTCTATTCTTATACATATTTTGAACAACTTATATTAAGATATCTCTTATGAAGACGATGTTCTCTGCGAAAATATGCTGACGTCATTTTTCCCGTTGACTAAATTCTGTTGCCTGTGAATTTAAAGCATTTTCTGTACATTTGCACAAGTTAAGGTTTTCTACTTACCAATAGGCGGACTGTAATTCGAACCCTCCACGCCAGCGCCACCCGGCGAAGCCAATGAACCAGCTAAGGGCATTTCTTGTTTAATTGGCTGATAGTCTTTTGGTATTTCGTTTGCTGAGGAATTGGGTACGTAATTGTTGAAAGCGTGTTGGTACACCGAATAATTCTGTCCGTTCGTGTTCGCATTGGGATCGATGCGTGATACCTTGGGTGGAATCACGGTTTGTTCTGTGGGATAAATCATCTGCAAAAAAAAAACGGATGAAAACATAAAAAGCAAACGTTAGACTAAATAAGTAAAAAAACAATACACTAAATTATATATATATATATATATATATATATATATATATATATATATATATATATATATGCATGCGTGAGAGAAAACCAATACGTGTTCTGCGCGAAACAATTGTCAAGAGTTATATTTACATGTTTTCATTTGTCAAGTAAAAATATGAATAAAGACTTATTTAAAATACCATTGTTTATTTATGGATGCACTGTTGTAAAATTTTAAATCATCGATCTTATATATATATATATATATATATATATACTTGTATATATAATATATGTATATATATATATATACTTATATACACGCACATACATACATACATCTACTTATATACACGCATATGCAAGCATACATACATTCGTCCGTTTATTCTCAAGAGATAATAGGTACTTCCTATAAGGGTTGCTGCGCATGTAATTGGGAGACGAAGTTGTGCACTTCCAAACCACAACTCTCTTTAATCTGCTTGGGTTCAGTTGCAGTGAGATGTACAAGACAAATTAAACAATGCTGAGATAAACGGATAGCATACAGAGCACCTGGAATTCCCATATGGTCACCTTTTTTAGTACTGACAAGGTTCAACGTTGCATAACGTCGGTGATCTGACCGCTGTGTCAACGTGATTATACCATAATACATATACACATATATACATACATATATATATATGCATATACGTGTGTAAAAGTTTTACTTCTGAGGAGTTACAAAACCGGAAGTTGTTAAGATATATATAACCGCGAAATAGCGTGTTATTTATATAACAAAGAAAATAAGAACCGGATGTGGAATAAAGTTAAATTCAACCATTAATACAGACTTGTAATATTTAACCGGTTTTGCTGTTGGCCATACAGCAGAGATGTTCGCTTGCTTCGTTCGTTAACTCGAAAAAGATCTCCTGGGCATTCGGTTAAAAGCTTTTAATAAGCTATCAGCCGGAGAGTATCGAGCAAATTAATCTGGCTGAGCAAAAGTCATAAAAAACGAAAATGACCACCAGGGGAAACAACATTGTTATTAGCGCTAACATCGTCAGTAAAATCATTTATTGGAAATAGATGGGAATTACATTGATGGGAAGTGTTTTGTCTCATTTTCTTAGGTAGATGAGAACAATAGTCCGAACAATTCCAACCTAACTGAACTTAAATTATAGAGGTTATCTAATGAGGCTTGATTTTTTTTTAAATCATCAGTTTATCACTGACATTAATAAACAATGAATTAGAGATGTAATAGTCCCAATATATATATAAGTTCCGATGCAAAAATGTTGTACAAAAATTAAAAAAAAAAAAACTATTCATTTTTAGTGTATCTGTATCTATCAATATATGTATCTATGTGTAACAGTGTTCAATGGTTATACAGAGCTTATCTAGTAGGAAAATATTGTCAATCTATATAAATGTCTGTATGTGTGTGTGTGTGTGTGTGTGTGTGTGTGTGTGTGTGTGTGTGTGTAAGCTGGTTAGTATCTATAACACACATACACACACATATTGTGTGTGTGATATTAACTACCTTGTTCTTTTCTTCGTTTGAGAAAAACATTTTATTTACAAGCTAGTTTAAAAAGAGCAAATAAAGAAGTATTTATGAATACAAATTAAAAAATGTACATTTTATAATTGCTTCGATAGATAGACTCGTGATTTACAAGATAAGAAAATGTCGGTTTCAAATCACTTCAATAAACTGGTCACGTGTTTCGTTTGAATTCTTTCACCGTCTCATATATATATGTATACTAGTTTTAATTGCAGGATGTAGGAAAATTATATATATATATATATATATATATATATATATATATATATATATATATAGTTTTCGTAGGATTTAGAGATGAGGAATTAAAATTTAGGGTTGCACAAAGTTGTACAGAAGAAACACAGATCTAATTTTTTTTTTCAGTTATGAGAAGCTGAACAACATACGTATATCGCTTTGTTTTATCTATCCTTCCCCCTAGTCTCCGCTATATATATATATATATATATATATATATATATATATATATATATATGTATATGTATATGTATATGTATATATTAATCAGTTCTACAATAGTATTGAGCACTTTTTTCCAGGTATTCACTACTTACCATATAATTACTAATTATTTATATTTATTATCAAACTCTGTATGAATATTTTTTAGATTCGAGCTAAATGAAATTTAGTATAGACAAGTACTTTCCTACACCCCCCCCCCAAAAAAAAACTATATTTATGCAATTCTGTGATATGGGAATAAAGGTTAATATGAATGAAAACGAAAGTACATGCTAGGAATCACCTCGCGGATATTTTTCACCAAAGTAAGGTGTTGTGTTGGCGATGACATTAGATGATGAGGCGAATTATTTGAGAAAAGGGTGGAGTCGATTACATAGGGCACCGCAGAGGCAAAAAGGGAAGCTGATTGAATAATACAAAAACACAACTGATTCAATGAACGAATGAATGAACGGGAATAAATGAAAGAAATTTGAGGCGTGCGCTTAAAAACAACGTCAAAAGCAAATGAAATTAACTTGATAAACGTAAACAAAAAAATAAGTAAAGCCAGCCAGCTAGACCCAGTCCCGGATTAAAAGTGACTGTGCAACCTGGACCTCCACCAGCCGCTGGAAGACTCTCTTTTGATTTTCAATTTTGAGTCTTATCTGGATAACGCAACTGAGGGTATGGTGTTGAAGGGTTTTGTAACCAAGAGAATGGGAGATCAATATATATTCACGAGAGTGAAATGAGGAACGGGGAGAGAGATCAGTCGAGTTTGAATTCTGATCGAAGTGGGAGGAGTAGTTCAAGGTTGGGGAGGAAGGTCGAAGAAGCGGGGATTATTTGAGCAAGCACGTTCCTTCCCATGTTGAGTGTTATTGTGATTGTACGACTTTGGTAGATATTCTATATACGAATTCGCCCATGTGGACATGAAGAAAGAGATAAATAGAGAAAGGAAAGGAATAGAAAGAAATATAGAAAGAAAGAGATATATAGAAACAAAGATATATATATATATATATATATATAAAGAGAGAGAGAGAGAGAGAGAGAGGCAGCGAGAGAGACAGACAGATATATATATATATATATATATATATATATATATATATATATATATATATATATATATATAGTAGAGAGAGCAGTAGAACGGATCATAAAGAAAAATTGAAAGCTAAGAAACATTCAACGAAAAAAATGGAGGAGGGATGTGAAAAATTGCAAAAGAAGAATACAAACAGAGTTAGTGAAAAAAAGAAAAAAACAGAAAGAACGAAGGAAAGAAAGAAAGAAAGACAAACTGAATGAATAAAAAAGAAGGAAACGCAGCACAGAAAAATAAAAGAGGATTACAAACAAAAAATTAAAATGGACGACCAGATTGAAGAAAATTATGTAGAAATTGCTAAAAAAAAAAAAAAAAAGCGAATGAAAGAGGTGCAATAAAAAAAAAGAACAAGTATGAAAGAAAAAAAAAGATTTAAAAAAATAGGTAATGCGACTAAACGAAGGAAGAGGGAAATAAAGCAAGAAAACTAAAAAGAAACGAAGCACCAAATAAAGAAACTAAAGAAATGACGTAGAGAAGATATTGCGCAGAAAGGAAATGATTTAAGAAAAAAAAAAAAAGAAAAGAAAATTTTGGGGAAGTGAATCAAGAGAAGATAAATAGGTAACAATAAAGGGAGACAACAAGTTTTCTACTAAAATGAAAACAAAAATAAGATAACCAAACAACAATGTGCATAGGGCAAGCAAGTGTTATCATAAAATGAAAAAAAAAGAAGCTAAAATAATTATATTAGAATCGAGATGAAAAACGCAAACAAAAAACAACGGAAAACCTACGTGAATCGATAAAAGAGAATAAAAACAAGAAACAAAGGTCGGCAGGCTATTATCTAATCAAAAAAGTGGCTCCTTTCGTCTCGAAAATGTCGACGCGATGGGGGGAGCCGTGGTCCATCGAAGGTGGAGCAACTTTCTCTCTGAAGCATTGTACTCGTGGTTGATATATTTATTTAATTTGATGAGGTTTCGACATCGACCAGTAGAACAAAAGATACAACGGAATATTACGTTCAATTAGGGGGGAATCAAAATCGTTTCGTATTCCCTTTGTGCAAATGTGCCAGTCGGTATCCGGTTTGGGTAAATGGTTGGTGTACGTCGCTCTGAATTCTTGTCTGTGTATGTTTTGAAATTATCTATTACAAGAAAAGTATTAGATTAATTCGATCGGCCATCGGTATCTGCGGTTTTAAACAAACAGTGGAAATAAAAATCACTGAGTTAAAGAATACCGGGTGTAGATGATCTTCGGGCACTAGTCCAAAAGAACTCATTCCTAATATCCATTTTCGGCTAAAGAACGATTAGAGTCTGTATTTGTTTACTTAATGGGTAGAATCATCAGTCTCTTGTTGAAACCGCAATGGTAAAAGGTAAGACGAAGAAAGTTATAGTTATTTGCTATTAAAAATTAAGCAAGTACAAAATATACAAAACATATATGTATATATATTACAATAATAAGTACTAAATACCTTCGGACACTAGCGTTTCATCCTTTCGGAAAACATCATTGCAGGGTGACACGATTAGGACACGTCGGAAGATCCGAAACCGGCCACGAAGCCATCTCTAACCCCATTATATATATATATATATATATATATATATATATATATATATATATATATATATATATATATATATATATATATATTATTATATATATATATATTATTAATGATAATATATATATATATGTATATCTCGAACGGCGAGCGGTAAAGAAATATATAGTTTTACAATATTATTTATTCATTGGTTGTACTTCTGGAACTCTAATTTAAAATACTCCGACGTACGATCGTTTCAGAGACTATTTGAACATATCATTTTCTTTTTATTTGTGTATGCATATAAAAAATCGTCAAACATTCAGCGATATTTACCAAGGTTACAATAAGAGAGGTTTAAAAATGCATCAATATCTTATATTTGAATACGGTTTACAGATTTATACAGAAATTACGTACATATAGATATCACATTTATATATTACATGATAGAAATATGTATTTACCATATCTGCATCAGTTCACTCAAACACTATTGTATATATAATAAGAAAAACATTAATAATAGTCATAATTTAGTATTTGTGTATATATATATATATATATATATATATATATATATAGAGAGAGAGAGAGAGAGAGAGAGAGAGAGAGAGAGAGAGAGAGAGAGAGAGAGATACGTGTCTATATACATTAAAACTATGTTTGGGTCTAATTTGGTATAAAAATAACTAAAGGTCTCATCAGGTGATTATATATATATATATATATATATATATATATATATATATATATATACGTAGTTTTTTTTGTTGTTGATTTTTTTATAACGATATTGCGGTTAGCGTCTTCACCCTGAAGATCGGATGTATCTTTTAGAAATTGCCCATTTTTTTTTATTTGGGACGTAAACAAATAATATTTTTATTTATTTATTTTTAAAACCGTAATCTACGTACATGCAGGTTTCGGGGCCTACCCCTCTTCACCATATATGTATGTGGGGGGGTATATATGATGGCAGGTGTATGTTAATCTGTAATTATTTCTACAAAGATATTAAATATGTTTACATATATATATATATATATATATATGTATATATATATATATATATATGCTTGAAAGTGTTTATATATGTGTGTTTATATATATATACATATACACATAAAAGTATGAGTATATGTGTGTGTGTGTGTGTGTGTGTGTGTGTGTGTGTGTGTGTGTGTGTGTGTGTGTGTGTGTTTAGCTTCCCTGTCGAATAATAATTTTTTTGTAAATTTTCAAATTTACTGAATTTAATTCCAAATTTTCATTCATAATATTGGTGTATCAACGATACGGAGCCTTTTTAACTGATCTGGATTGTCTGATACTTATATTTATATGAACTTTAATTTTAAAGTAGTTACCAGTTGTAGTCTGAAAGTAGTCAAACTTTTCATTAATACCTGTCATATATATATATATATATATATATATATATATATTATTACTGTTTTATCTGTTTAGTTACACATGTTTCTGTTACCGAATCGTATCAACGATCCAGCATCTTCGTCAGACTTGAACGGGAGTGGTTATTATGATTTCAAAAGACGATATTTGAATAAGAAGAAAAAAAAGGGGGGGGGATCTCAATTTTGATTTGACACCATTTTAATTTTAAGATTTAATAAATAAATAAACATTGAACAGGGGTGAAATTGAGTTTAAAGACTAGCCAGATACGAAACGGATTTGGAGTATAGAGAGAGGGAGAGAGAAAGAGAGAGAGGGAGAGATGGAGAGAGGAAGAGGGATAGGTAGGGAGAGAAAACGAGAGCGGTAAATACTGAATGAAGAAAGGGAAATACAAGTGAAACAGGTGGGTAGTTATCGCTATTGGTCTTTCGGGTTGTTGTCACGGTGTCAAATGGAATTTGACTAGTTAAGGATTTGCGCGGATTGGGGGGGATTGTTCGGAGTAACTAAGATGCGTCCTCTTAAGGTAAGCCAAGTTACATCCAATTTAAGTGAATTGCCTATTTAAATGCATTTGCTGTAAAGGTCTTTAAGACATTAAGCAATTAACATTAAATATAAAATTAAATTATATATATATATATATATATATATATATATATATATATATATATATATATATATATAACTACTTAAGGCTGATAGGAAGGGCAGGGTGGATACTAGAAAGCTGATTGGCTAACTAAAATCTCAATAGAAGATGCGTATATATTAAAAAAAAACGATAAACAACCATAGAATTCGCGCATAAGCCTGAAGAGTCCTAGAGTGGATGAAACGCGAAATATTCAGTGTACCTTAATCGCCATATACATTTTATAACTTACTATATATATATATATATATATATATATATATATATATATATATATATATATATATATATATATATATAACGGCATGATTACAGCATGTTAATCTGTGTTGATTTCTAATAAGATTGATACGAAAACGTATTTACCTGATCAGTTTGTGGGTCTGTTCTGTTTTCTGCATCTGCATGGCCATTTGGTACTGAAGGACAAAATGAAAAACCTTTAAGAAATAAAAAGCATATTGAAATGATAGCCAAAACAATATTCATAAACATATATTTACTTAATAACATGTAGGTGTGCTTGTGTTTTTCTGTGTGTTTGCAACATGAAATGATTTTTTCGATTAATCCTCATATAAACAACTTCTTGGAGTGGAATGGAAATATTTTAACTGGCAAAGAGAATTCGTTTCACGAAAGAAGATAAAGTACCTGGTAATAAATCTATTATTCCTAGTCGGCATTAACTATTTCAATGCGGATATCATTATTCATAGTAAAATATGACGACGAATGAATAAAGCACTGTTTGGTATCCACGGGGCTTCTGGAGACCGCTTGTGAATTTGGTATTTTCGGGATGCATCCTCCTTTGGATGAAGCTCCTTCATCTCGTCGAAGGTTAATGACGCTGACATAGTCTCCGAGTATTAAATATTTCACAGAGGAACCTTGATAATTGCTCCAAAATTGAAAATTAAATCAAACACTATATTATACCACGAAATGGTGACATTTACTACATGTGATTCTACCAGTATTTTTTTTAAATTTTCGATTGTGAACTGGCTATTGCAGACATTTTCTTTCTTTTTAACTCGATAGAGGGGACACTAGCTTTTTTTTTTATTATTAAAAACAAACCTTTAAATATGATAAAAACGTAAAACACTCATCTTCGGCCCACGAACACAGTGTAGTATCTGTTCTGGAGCTACAATTCACCTTTTCCATCCTCGGTCAATGGAGGAGAAATCCTTCATCACTGAGACAATTTTTATTTTTGTTCATATCCAGAGTGTTCCTATTTGCGAGTGATAATTTAGAGAGGTGTTGATGGTAAGACTTTGTTGACATTGTTTTTTGTTTTTTTTTATCATAGAAGTCACCAATTATCAAGGCCCAGAGGCCACTCGATGATAAGTGTTAAGGAGCGTACATCATCCAATGGGACAATATCGTAATAATCGTTGGGAGTGGAAATTTGGTAAATTGGATTACTTAAGGGGATGACTCATCAAGAACTTGTTTACATTGGACTTGAGGACGACCATATTGTAGTCAGTTGGATAGAAGGAAAACGGAACAGAGTCCCACAGGCGTGCACTTCTAAAAACGTAGCTTTTTTCATAGACTTGACGTTTAGGTTTAGGCACAGATAAGGAGTGGGGGAAAGTATTGATAGTGGTTTCAGATAGGCAAGTGTTTTTTGTGAAAGTTTGGCGAGGAGGACAATAGATCGGAGCTCAGGCGAGCACTTGCAATGAAAATAACGAGAAAGCAGATACAGGCTTGCAACGTCTCTTCTGTGGGAAAGAGCTTACAGAAAAGAGAAAATGGCTTCCCTCACTTGGCTACGAAGTCTATTTTGAACTCAATCAAGGCGGAATAATCCTTTCTATCAGTTTCTGCCCAGATGTGGCAGCAGTATTCCATCCTCGGACGTACCTGGCTCTTATATAGGTAGAGAATTGCATCAGTAGCGAGATATCTACTGGAGCGGTAGAAGGATCGAACCATTTTTCCAGCAACCTTGGAAACGGATTTGATGTACGTGTTCCATTTCGGATGAGGAGTAAAAGGCAGACTCAGAAGCTTGTCAAAACATGAGGCCTCCCCAACACAGAGCCATTCATTTCAATTGATGCCAGATAGAGATCAGAGCGTTGATGATGTAAAGAAAGAAGCTTGGTTTTAGATGCATTAAAATTAACCAACTACTTCTTTCCCCATTGTACCACGTGCTCAAGATCAGAGGAGATAGGATCTTTGAAGGCTATACAGTTGTTACAAACAGGGAAGTAGTCACATGGTAACGTGTTTCATGGGAAGGAAATTTTGAGAAGAAAGTTGATCCATGGAAAATCCGCTTGATTTTAGGGGCATAGAAGGAGGAAGGGAAATGATGTTTTTACTCTCCTTCACCCCTTACGTGCATATCGCCACTTGGACGTAGTGGCTACTAAATGAGATGATGACTAGGAAAGATTAACATAATGTTGGTTTACGTTACATTTAAACTCACACATATAAATACAGTCAGGGAAGCAGGTAGCAGGAACAGAATTCCAAACCATCTGTTCAAAATAGGAAACTATTAAAATAGAAAGCTTTCTAACATTTAGGAACCTCAACAGTGAAGGGGTGAGATGTTATTGCTAAGCGGGTTTGTCGGGAATATGTATGACGAAGGGACACAAGTGTAACGAGTTCATCAGAGCAGATTCCATTAAAATATTTTTAAAACAGGTACAGAAATGCAACATTGCGGAGATGGGGC
>NC_136490.1:23034682-23052182 GCF_053919585.1 Euprymna scolopes | reverse complement strand
CGTTAAATGTTTTTCAGCCTTAATTTTCGAATACGAAACGATCAGTTTAAAATGCAGCTGACTTTACTAATGTTCTCAAACGTACTAAGACTTTTACATACTAAAAATTCGTGTTAGTTCATTAGATTTGTTTAAACTTGAAATACGAAAAGTTCGGCTTGACAAAGAAAATCTAGCTTTGCTTGTAGCTCATTAAAACTTCTAAAACTCGGTTTTCTTTGTAGTAATTATTTCTGAGGTTGGTTGTTCAGATTTTTCTTTCGTGTTTTTTTTTTTTTAGAACAAGGGGACGGACGATATTTTTATGTTCGTGTTTTATTATTACGACTTCGTAATTGTTCGTTTGTTTACTTTTTGTCATTTCTTTTGTTATTTTCGTAAACCCAATTGCTTTTTTTTCGCTCGTTCTTTGTTGAACAAGATACATTGGAAGGAATTAGACCCCCCTCACTCGCAAGATGAAAGGAATTCCCCTTGCTTACTCGCATTCAAATCTAGGCTGAGTTAATTGTTCATATAACTGGCATGTCTGCTCTACGCTCGTGCCGCAAAGTTGACGACAGTTAAGGTGTCAGAGATGAAACTTTTACCCGTATTACCAAAACTATTCGAGTTCGTCTTTTAGGAGAGTTGTCGGATCGTCGTCGACATCAATTTTTCTACGTTTACTTTAATACCGAAATTATTTGTAAAGATTCATTGGTTGAATTAGGTGATTGCTTTACGGCATATCAACTGTTTACGACCACAAAATTGTATACGATAAATTGTACGCTATTTGTATATTAACTATAGCTGGGGTGGGAAGGTTGGTGTAAATAACTTTTCCAACCGTGGCAGTTCAAATCACAGACATACTCTTAAATTTATGATAACCGAATAAAACGGACACACTGACCCCTACCGACAATGATGACACATCATTTTGGACAAAGATATACAATGTTTTTCCTGTTTGTCATATTGAGTTTTGGATTTTTATTGAAAAATGGTTCAGAAGATCTAATCTCTTTATCAGGCAAGGGAGGACAAGTTTTAAATTAAACAAAAAAGATCAGTAGAAATCAGTACTTATCTTTGACACGTGTTCCTTTGCATTATATATATATATATATATATATATATATATATATATATATATATATATGTGTGTGTGTGTGTGTGTGTGTGTCAATGATGTGTTTATATATGTATATATACATATAAATGTATATACCTATGCATACTTTATATATATGTATATATACGTATACATACACATAAATATATACTTGTTTATATAACCATTTCTGTAAGGTCTGACGAGGCTGTTGGATCGTAAACATGGTCCAACATCCGAAACATATGTAACCAAACAGATAAAACGGTAATAAAAACAAAACACATTTGCTTTGCAATAGTATTGAGCACTCTCTTCAGGTTTTTACTAATTACCAGTTTTAGCAAATATATATGTGTGTGTGTGTGTCTGTGTGTGTGTCTGTGTGTGTGTGTGGAAATGAAATACTGCAGTGCAGTAAGAACACAGGTTGTATAATACAGTAAATATAAAGTCCAAATAAATATTGGTCTGAATATTTATATCCCTGGTAGATAATGAAACTCAATATACGAGATAAAGCAAATTCTTAGTTAAATTATGCATAATTACAACAAAATTTATTGTTTGACAAATGAGTACAGATAATTATTAAAGTCTATATACATAGATATAATGTTTACACGGAGGCGGTTGAATTCGAACGTTAGACATGTCATACTTATATTAGTTTCACTCAAAATAAAAATGTATTGCAATAAATAAGGCAAGCATGTATGATAAATATATTATGCATCGCGAGGCAAGTGAAGGCAATAATAGGTTTCTGCTCTGTTAAGACTCTGCATTTCCTTCTCTGCTATTTTCTTTCTTTTGTTACCTTTTCGAATCGTAAAAGTGGAACTGGGAGATACATATGACCACTGGCTACAACTACGTCCACAAAACCAGGTTACATCACTAATATACAACTAAAATTGTGTTTAAAGTTAATCAAACACTTGGAAAAATTCTTATGCGATTTATCGAAATAAGTACGGCAAATACGTCTCGTTGGGCGGTGAATTAATGTCAGGAATTCCGACGCAAGAAGCAAGTCTAAAAGCAGATTACTGTTGATGCACCCGATTTTTTATAAAAATAAAAAAAAATAAAACGTAGTCACGTGTACATGATGTACTGACTCTTTAAATCGAGGAGTATGATAGCAGAGTACTTCTAAACTTTAGGTATTAATACAATTTCTAATGTAATTTTAACTATATATATATATATATATATATATATATATATATATATATATATATATATATATATGTTAAAAGGGGTTTTATAAATTTTCTAACAGTTTCCAGGCAACAATTAAAGCAACCAAGAAATGCACCAGGGCTTTTTACCAATTTTAAGCCAAAACTCCTGTCAGTTAGCTTCTTTATCTTGTATATTGTTGATTGCAAACTTATAATCTATTTACATATTCACTATCATTTATGGCATACAAACGAATATTATTCTTCGATCGATCGCTAATTCAATTCATCCCCATTTTTTCCAACAATTATTGTAATTAAATCGGAAATAGCGAACCGGGTCAATCGTTATCCCATCGATGAAAATAGAAATACTTGCTCCATTAGCCGAGTTATGTATGGCGTATCCTGTGTAGATATGCCCGAAAACTCTATCTATATATAAAAGTGAGCTTGTCTATTTGCAAGAGGAACGGTCTCTACCAAACTCCTCTGTCAATCTTTAGTCTACCGACCTGAAACTCGATGTATAGAAGATTTAGACCTGTGGAACAAATTCACTTTGGTTTTTATCGAGTAATGACAGTCACGAAGATGTAAAAATTGAAAATAAATGAAATTTAGCAAGCGTAAATGTACTTAAAATACTCTCTTGCGCATGCGCAAATATACATTCATAGGTTAAACAAAGTTATTTTTAAGTTTATTATATCGATAAGAACAGAGTAGAGTTGGTGGCGAATAAAGCTGCTAAGCTATATGATTTGGTTCCGAGTACAGTAGTTGGCATCTAAGTCATTGTTTTTATATTTTACTTTTGAAATCACCACTGTATGTTAGGTACAATATAATAATTGATAGAGAATTGGCTCTATAATAAATACAAAATCTGCATAAAATATATCTATTCAAGCGTATTTCACGATCGGTTAATGCTCGGCAGTATGCCGGTCAAATATACAAATGTAATGTCATATGTATATCCATATTAATATATCGGTCCTGGATATGACCTTAAACTATATCCGATGGTGAGGCCCCAGCTTGCGGACTGTGGGGAGTGTGGAGCCACCCCTTACTTGCCATTACTCCCATGTTCACTCTGACCCGGAATGATAGTATCTATTAGGGTCCCAACTATGGGGTAAATAGAAACCGACTTGAATATATATATATATATATATATATATATATATATATATATATATATATATATATATATATTCTATTAAACACTTTTTTTTCCAAATCACTGGATTCAGCATTAAATAATTTGAGAAGGGTTGATATGTCGTAAAACAAAAACAACCAACCAACCATATTAACATATCATGCCTTCTATTTTTTTTTTTTTGCATAATCTCTAATAAACCGATGACACCAATGTAATTGTTAATACAGTTCACAACGTTTTTTATAAACCAATACATTTTAGTGCAAATAAACGTCTAACTTTCCCACCATTTTTCAATAATGACGGTCCAACGGCTATATAATTCTCGGGTTTTTGTACGTGTATAAGAATCGCACAGAAAGTTAGATAAACCACGTGATATGCATTGTAGCAAGTAGATTTGTAATATTTAGAAACGCACGCAAATAATCACTAATCAAAATACGAAAATTCTAATGAAATATTGAAAGAGGTTAAAGAAAGAAAAATATGGGGCTCACCCGATTCGCCTTGGTCTTCTCTTTTCCGTTTAAAGCTTCCATTATTCAAGTTCGCTGAGTTCTGAGAAGGTATACCCAAAATTCCACTTATCGAATAGGGTCCGGGTCGTGTCATGCCGTCGGCCCCGTTAGGAGCCTGGTTCTGGTTAAGTGCCGCTTGCGGCGCCTCACCTTGAAGCGGCGGACTCGACTGGGCCTGCGGACATTGAGCCTTTGCTTTTTCTGCGGCTCGATTCCGGACTATTCTGCAAAAGAAAAAAGATGGTGCGTTTATATATTTGTCTAGTATTTCTTTTTGAACACCTCCCATTTTAATCAACAACAACAACATATCGACTCTTACTGGAAAATATGTCTGTGCACGTGTATTAATGAAGGTAATAAAAAATAAAATATACAGAAAAAAAACTAGTTTAAAACAGAGTAAACCTTCTTTACGTTCTATATTTGACAGAAAGTACGTCTAAAATATTTAACCGTTCGGTTACTAGATCGACATCACAAAACTAAAATTCGAAACAAGATTGTTCGATTTGTCTTTCCCAAATAAATAAAAATCAATTTCGAAGATATTAATGTTTATGTAGAAATAAATTAAACTACATTTCCAATTACAAACACCAATAGACCCTATACATTATACTGTGTGCCTTTATTGACGTTAAGAGATTAAATTTCATACAAGTAGTGTTCTATCTTAGTATGTATGGATCTACATATTTTAAAAATATATTGGAATTTGGTCGAAATGCAATATGTATTAATGCTGGGTCGATTCCAATATTTTCCCGATTCCGATACAATTACCGATTAAGTAATAAATTTCCGATTTAGATTCTTTATAAATCTCTGAATATTTAACTAGAAAATTATTTTTCCTGAGTATGTAAAAAAATACGTAAAATGCGCATATATTTTCTCAAAATAAAAAAATCGTGGGGGCGGGCGATCTATGACTTTTAACTTTATTGGTAATCCAAAATCAATGAATATTTATTATTTTAGTATTACTACCAGAGGTAAAAATGTTCACTAAAAAAAATAAATTTAAAAAATAATTAAAAGAATCGTTTTTGGCATCGGAAAATATGCATAATTTTTCCGATACCCCAAAGAGTACCGATTTTTCTGATTCCAGATTTTGATTCCGATTAATCGGCCCAACACTTATATATATATATATATATATATATATATATATATATATATATATATATATATATATATATATATGGACAACTACATCAACTACACAGAATTTATAATAGGAATATAAAAACAATTTAAATTGACCGACCGTAGTCAAGGGTGACTTAATTGCTCCCTTTACCAAAGCTTTTACTCGTATGGATGGAGGTAGGGCGACTCTTTAGTCATGTGTAAACAGATTTTGACCTCACTAATTAAACTAGTCCACGTTTATTGACCATTAAAGAGTGATGCGTTGGTTTGGTGCAGGATTTGGATTGGAACCGCGGCCCAAAGATCAAAATATACACACTCGATCATGCCTCAACCCTTAAATACGAATCAAATGCGCTTAAATAGTAGAATGGTCCAATTTGGATATTTTATGTGGAATTGCCAGAGATCAATTCTCTTATAATAGTTGTAACTAGGTTTACAAATCGGCTTATAAATAACCATCATCATGTTGATACTCTTAACTTTCCTGTATAAATACATGCATATATATATATATATATATATATATATATGGTGATTGCAACGTCTTGTCAGACGAGTGCCACTCCCTCAGACACTTAAAGTCCATGATCCAAAAAAAAACGACTTCCATCGCCATAGGACCATTTTTATAGACAAATGCCTGAGGGAGTATCTATACACAGAATATGTTACAGAGTCTTAGCTTTGTACGACAGCTAAGTCTCTCTCTAGGTTCAAAATGTTGTGATCCAGCAACAACCAAGAGCAAGATAGCCAACAACAAGTTAAACTGCAGACCAGCTTAATGCGAGTACTGGGCTTCCGCTTTATGTTTTTTTTTAAATCAGAGATTTGCTTCTC
This sequence comes from Euprymna scolopes, assembly GCF_053919585.1. NCBI lineage: Eukaryota > Metazoa > Mollusca > Cephalopoda > Sepiida > Sepiolidae > Euprymna > Euprymna scolopes. The sequence goes on along the minus strand of NC_136490.1, from coordinate 23,046,191 downwards.
CTAGAAAGGTTGCCTTCACCGCGGCTTAAGGGTCCTGTAGCGATGGAAGACATTTTTGGGCTCATGGATTTTAAGTGTCTGAGGAGGTGGCACTCGTCTGACAAGACGTTGTAATCATCATATATATGTAAAGAAAGAGAGGGCGATAGAGAGATAGTTATATAATAAGAATTATATGGATTTTAATAGAAATCATATTCTAGAATAAAAGGGAAGATTAATATTCAAATCTTTAAATAGTTAACGGACTGTTAATCGATATTTTTTAAACTGTTAATAATTTACTAACTTTCACTTCACCACTATCACTTGAAAATGATTCGCAGTTGAATCGAAAACGCTAGTGATTCTTTTAGAATTTTTATTAGTACCGTCAATTTTGATAGAAAAAAAACTACTGGAAATCGAAAAAATAAAAAAATAATTTTAAAGCAAAGTACATCCGTTATATCTACTAATGTTTGGTTGAATATGTATATTTGTATCAAAGTTACTTTCTACTGTGATTTATTGTTAGTTTGAGAGCAAAGAAAAGCTGACGTGTTTGTTTAGAAAAATCAACCTATACTTGAAACATTAAAAAAAAAACTCACGTCGTCAGAGCATTCTTGACAAAATTACAAACGTACACCAACAAATTAAATTCCTAACAAACACCATCAAACATTCACGAAAACAATACCCAAATAGCAAAACTGCAAATTGAATAAACCGAATAACAATATCTGAACAAAATAGTTTTTGCACTTGTTGCTAGAAAAGTTGACAGCATTTACGGGTAATCCGGATTGTTGTAGCACATTCCACATCAAAAGAATGGCAGCTATGCAATACCACACACACGCACCTACACAGAAGAGAAAGAGACGTCTGTATATTATACATACAGTTACTAGAACAGATTATACATACGAGGTGCCTTAAGTAAGTTCCCAGACTTTTTCTTTTCATTAAAGGCATTAAAATTGACGTAAAATCGTCAAAATTCAGTATATTCTTGCTATACATCTTATGAAATGACTGACTATTCTTTATGGATTTCACGTTCAAATGAACAGCTACACCAGAAATAAGAATACACCCTACCAAAGCCTGTCTCACAGCCGGTTGATTTCAAAAATACAATCTGGACGTTTTGGGGTGGAGTAAGAGATTCAAGGAAGGCTGAGAATCTGTGAATGATGATGAGACGTGTGGAAGATGTAAGGAAGTCAGAACACAAGAGTTGATTAGCAAACTAAAGAATTTCATGGATAAGGACCGTCGTCTGTCTATAGAGACAGTAAGTGCACAGTTTGATGTCAGTGCGGGGGACTGTATCGAGTTCCTATGTGTGTACTATCAATAAAAGTGTCCATACGAAAAATGTCTGGAAACATATTGGAGGCACCAGATACATGTATGGATGGCCGAATATACACCAACTGGATGATATGGTCCGCTTAATAATACAATCATGATTAATATATTGCATATACATTTAAAAAAAAACATAGCGTATGTATAGACACACGTGTTTTTTTTAATTGTATTTTAACTCCAAACAGTGCACAGTGTCACTTTGACGTAGGTGGCTACTATCTAGATTATAATTTGCCGGGATACTATGTAGGGAGTTGAACAGCAAGATGTCTTAGCAGTCCGAGTGAAGAAACTCATAGTGTAGAAGGCTTTCTGTTATCTTGGGATCTCTATTGTGTAGGAGTGGGATTGTGCTGCTTGTCGGGTTTGTCGGGGGATATTTACTACAAAGGGTTACAAGGGCTTGGAGTTTATAGGAGCACCTACTATTAAAATACGCGTGAAACAGACAGAGAGATCAAATATTTCGTCAGTGGGACAAAGGTTGAAGCCTAGCTGACAATGTAGGAGCTATTATGTTAGCGACTCTCTTTTGAACACTGTCTAAGAGTGAGAGATTAGTAGTGCCAGATACACATTGCATAGAATAATGCAACAGAATAAACGATCCTTAAGTATCGACCTGGTCTGATATTCCTATCACATGACCTACGAATTATTTGAATTTTTTTTTTTTTAACTTTTATTTTCAATAAAAACAACTAAAATAATAATTTAAATGAGATTCACTTTATTTTAAGACAAGACATTCTGGTTAGTCAGGTCTCTACTTCTTTATTTTTGCTTTTGATTAGTACAGTATTGTGTGGGAAGGAGAGAAAGACATGTAAAGAGTTTAGTGTCGACATTGACCGGAATGTACTGATGATCCCGGTCAATACTATTTGATCTCGAAACAGAAGAAGGTAGCAAAGCTGTCCGTTGGCCACGACCCAAGTAGGTGGCTCTTCGCATCTTGACTACAAGGAATGCAGACGGACCATAATTAGTCAAATTAACTGATCAACTCTCTTACCGTTTCTTCTCCGTTAACACTTTTACAAGATATGTATTTTATCACAACTTTCTCTATTTCAAAATAACAAGGAAAAATGTCGTCGCCATTGTTTTTCTGTGTGTATACATTGAGATAGAGTCATATTATCAAAGATACAACATTTGCATGAAAAGGTAACTTCCGACAGTCGAAATTAGTTACATAAAAATAAAACCTACATGCAAACTAACACACACACACGCGCGCATTATATATATATATATATATATATATATATATATATATATATATATATATATATATGAAAATAGATGATGAATCTAAAATTAAATAAAAAAAATTATTTATTATATTTACTGATCGATAAAATTAAACCAAGTAATTGTAATGATGGAAAAAATCTTTAATTCATGGATTTTCAAGTATATGATCTTTTCATCAGAGGATGAGTATGAGTAAAGAAAACTGCAACCACAAAAAGTATATATAAGAAAATCATTCAATTAATCAACAATCATCCAGTCAATCAATTTATTTATGAACCAGTTATCTGTGAAGATAAAAGAAGAATCTTGAGTCTAAGCGTAAACAATCACGGTTAAAATTGTAGTGTAAAAATGTGAAATATTCAATTACATATATATTTATATATATATATATACATATTTATATATATATATATATATATACATATACATATTTATATATATATACATATACATATTTATATATATATACATATACATAGTTATATATATATATACATATACATAGTTATATATATATACATATACATATTTATATATATATACATATACATATTTATATATATATATATATATATATATATATATATATATATATATATAATGAAGACTGGAAAAGAAGGAAACACATTTGTTATATATCAACGTTTAGTCTTCATTTCCAGATTTTTCAAAGGTGTTTATTTGAAGAAATAACACACCAATGTAATATTTGTTATTTCAAGAATATTAAGCATCATGAGAATGCCTTGAAATAAATAAGAACCTAAAGAATTTTGATTTGTGATTTATCTCTCACGTTGGTATATTATTTCCATAATTTTAATCATTCAATTTTGATATATACAAACTGATTTTAATAAGACTTTTTGAGCAGGCATTTAAAATTGTTGTAGTTTTTTTTTAAATACAGTATGTTATTGCCATGCATCTTTGGAGATTACTGGTCAATTTCTATGATTTCAGGTTCAAATAAATAACTACATCAGAATTGGAATACCTCCTACTAAAACATGATTGCCAAGGCTGGTGAAGTTCAAAAATACAGTTTGGACGTGAGGGCACTTTAGAAGAAGAATATGCAATATAATTCTGTTTTAGACTTGAAAAGATGCGATAGAAATAGATGGAATGTTTGAGACTGCTTTTGGACAATCTTGCATGAATCAAGCATCAGTTTTTGAATGCCATAGGGGATTCAAGGTGGGCAGGAAGTCTGTGAGGAATGATAAAAGATGTGGGAAGAGTTAGGAAGTCAGAACACCAGAGTTGATTCGTCAAATAAAAATTTCATGGATAAGGACCTTGTATACGTATATAGAGACAAATGTGCATAGTTTGATGTCAGTGTGGGAACTTTTTTTTTTACACAGTGATCACTACTTATCAAGGCCCGGAAGCCACTCAGGGATAAGGGTGTACACACAATTATTTGCGAGGAACTGAAGATGCGGAAGATCTGTGCGAAGTTTGTCCAAGGGTTCACTATCCTTGTCACAGACTATTTGACTAAGATGGGCATCAAGACAGTTCCTCACCCTCCCTATAGTCCAGGGCTTGCTCCCTGTGACTTTTGGTTGTTCCATAAGCTCAGGTAAAACTTAGAGACTGTCGTTATGAGACAAATAAGGAGATGAAAGAGGCTGTGACCAGGGTCATTGACATGCTCACACAAGAAGACTTCATGGGGCCTTCCAGAAGTTGTTTGAACGGTACAACAAATGCATTGCAATCGGAAAAGATTATTTCGTCACAGACTAGAGTTTCATGTGTGTAAAAAAAGTCTGGAAATTTATTGAGGGCAACTCATGCATTTACTCCATTTCAATTCTTATTAAAACCAATCATTATAAAAGCTGATATCTACGAGACTAACACTTGAAGTGAAATCCAAAATAATACTTATTACGCATTATTAATTAGCCTAGAAATAAAAGAAGAAATGATATTCATAAAACACTAGCAAGGACACCCGACCTTCCCCAGGATTCAATGATGATCAACCAATGTTCCACACTCCGATATTTTTATTGTCATCGAATTCGGTGAAATCGACCATTTTTCAATCAAATCGATTGCATCAGGAGAAAGCCTTATATATCTCTCGCATTGATTAGTTCACAATACACTGTAGTCTACATCGCACTGTAAAGAACCTACTTTTGATTTTATAAATTACTTTTATATATAATGGCTTAAAATAAAGTTTAAAATGCAAAAGTCAAGTATTATGCTTCAATTGTTCTCTAAACAGAAACATTCAGTTCGAACGCGCCCCTGTCATATCAAAGAACATACTGTTGACTGTTTTTTGTCAGACCTTTCAAGTTGTGTGGTTATAAAACTTCTACCATTCACTTGTGATTTTAGGTTGTGTTAAGTGTTAAATTTGAATTAAAATTATTTTGAATGCGTAGTTTATTATTCGTCGACAAACGCGATAGTAAATCATATATTAACTTTGCTCAAATCACCTGTTCATTATTCAATCAGATTATTTAGATTATCGATTATCGATACGTATTCGAAGACTCTCCGATGCAAAAACCATATCTAATAACACATAAGGTACATTTCTGTGATTTTTTTTAAAATCGTCCCAGCCGTTTTGGAGTCTATCGGGAAGTGACTTACCGACACACAAACACATAAAGTTCCTTTTATATAATAGTAGAGCTAGAGATTAGTACTGATAGCTACTGACTAGGCATTCTTGTTTTTTTCTTAACACTTTCCAACAACTTTCTTTTTATATCAATGTTGGCATCTAACCAAGAACGATCTATTGCCTGTGTATACGCACCTGTTATACCATACACATAATGTCTTTGATAATTGTTTGGAGCATATATTCATGGGTATTTAGCCAGCCATATGCATCGAGCCTCATCCTTCCGCATATTTCTAAACGAACTTTGTTGGTACGAGTATATATCCAGTATTAATAGTGGTTGTTTTTTTTTCATAAAATTGTTCTACATTTGCGCAAATTTGTGCCTTACACAGTTTCCCATATATTATTCTCTATTTAGATATATTTCTTAAAAACATTAAAATAATTTGTTATGAAAATTAAGTACAGGTGTTTCTCAGAGTAATTAGGTTAAGGTCAGTTTTCATTAAGCCGAGGTTCGCCTTGACATCTTTTCTTAAACTTAGTATTTCTGCTGAATCATTAGAACCTGTTTTACTGCAATAAAAGGTGTAATTTGGTTAGATCCTATGAGGTCTACCGTCCGAGGCATTACCCCCTCCATTGAATGAGACGTTAGTTTACTGCTATTCGGGAATGCCGATGGGTTTGTGTTCGAGCATATTAATATATTTCCAAGATGTTCTACTTTACAGGGAGCTGACGTCCACTTTAAGTTAAATTAACTTCAGTTCCAGGCTGAAGTGAGCAGCAGAAAAAATAGTGGTCATTTAAGAAACGAATCGGTCCTTGAAATCAATGGAGACGTGGTAACAATAAGAAAAAAGATTGTTTGAACATTATAAACAATGTCTTAATTCGTATTGTTGTTCTAATCAACATTGCTTTTCATAATCCTATTAAGTTTCGATCGCTGTGTCTTCCAGTCTTCTTCAAATCCGTTTACCCATCACCCTTTTTTTCGTATTTTTGTCTAATTGCGTTTAATTATTTGTGTATGCTCAACCAAGAAAAAAAAAACTTATCTGATTCGTTTTCTGATGAGTATATCTACAAGAGGAATAATGTCGTCCTATTTGCCAAAGTGGCAAACATTCCAATTTTAGAGATTGATTGTTGCGTAAACTTAACTTCTCGTAGAGCTGCTATTTACTGAATGAAGCCGTAGCCAAAGGCACAGCAAAAAATATTATCAATGAAAATATTTAAAAAATATTTCAAACTACAGTTTAAGTAGAAGGGGGTAGGGGGAAGGCAGTGTCTGTGTGTGAGGGGGTGCAAGTTGGTCGAAATTGTAGTCGACTTAATTAAAGAAAGCAGCAGAAGGAAAGAATGGTGTTAGGCCCGAGGGTTGGGGGACTAGAAATCAGATTGAAATTGCTTAGTTACGCTTAAAATTAGATTTTTATTAGTGTGTATTTAAGTGGAAGGGTGTAGAGATGAAGTGTGTGTGTGTGTGTGTGTGTGTGTGTGTGTGTGTGTGTGTGTGTGTGTGTGTGTAAGGTTCTTGAAGGTGTTTGATAGAAAGCGTCGGTGTGTCTATGTCAGATGAGAGCGTAATAAAAAGAGTTTGTCTAAGAAAGAAACTCCATGTGTGAGACTTATGTATGCGTAATATAGACTAGGTGCATGTATATGCACGTATGTATGTACGTGTGTAAAATAGCTATAGAGAATTATTTTTTAAATGAGAAAATATCTACGTAAGAGCAAAGCAATAAAAAACAGAATATCGATCGTCAGGCTAGGATTCAAATGAAGTAATTGATTTTATAACTATTTTTGGCTTTTGCTTTTTAAAACTCCACATCATAGTTCAATGATATTTTGCATATATAACCATATTTATATAAAAATAAATAAATATAGCAAAATAATTTAAGTAGGATGTCCCCCAGAGTAAATATGGTATTTTGGTGACAGGCGATCCTAGTTAATAGTAAGATAGAATTATTGTTTTAATTTTTTAACCAAATATGTCCAATGATAATGTGAATTTTTATATTTTGTACAACAAAATAATTTAGAGTGTAGTATTTGATCTGGCCTTGTTCAGTGGATGAGAAAACCATCCAAACGGAGGCAATTTTTATCCTACTCTTTTAGTGGAGCTGAATTTTTGCCTTGCAGAGCAAACATCGTTTGTAACTTTGTCCTCGTGAGGAGTGACATAAATGAAGATTCGATGACAAAAAAGTAGAGAGTCAGAAAGAGAGAGAAAGGGAAGGGGGAGAGAGAAAGAGAGAGAAAATTAGAAAAAGATAAAGAGAGAGGAAACAGAATCGACGCCATTGTTGAAGCAGTTTATTCTCTGTTGATTGAAGTTTGATCCTGTGTAGTCCTAGGAAATCCACCTTCGCTGGTTTTAACTTCTCTGTATTTGAGAAGACGTTAATAATCGTCTAAGGTACCCCTACCAGGGAATGCCGAGGGGCGGTGCAGATAATCTTTTACACGCCAGATTTCTCTTCAGCTAGGGTGCTGGCTTTTTATATCTCACCTTCATGACCTGGTGTTACATTTTTCCCCCGCGGGTGGGGGGTGGGGGAGGTTACTACAGAGAGAGAGGGAGAGAGACAGAGACAGAGACAAAGAGAGATACAAAGAGAAAGACAGAAAAATTATATATATATATATATATATATATATATATATATATATATATATATTGTATAATATATACAGGAATTTACATTTATATCGGGAGAAAGGTTTTTCCCTAATAATAGAGCACTGTATGGGATTTCTTTTTCTACAAAAAAGTACAAGTGTATATATATATATATATATATATATATATATATATATATATAGAGAGAGAGAGAGAGAGAGAGAGAGAGAGAGAGAGGGGAATATACACAGGGGCAAATAAATAAAGTAATATGAGTGTGTGTTAGAGAGGGACAAAGGATAATATAGAAAGTGTTAGTTCGTAGGGAATCGGTGAGACAGCATGAGAAAAGTGTGCACATGTGTGTATATATGTGTAACACGAAGGCATAATACGTATGTGTGTGCTTATGATGGGAAATGCATCCTTGAAACTATTGTTTTGCTTTACGCAATCTCACGTAACTGTGTGTGTAATATCACCAAATGTTTTATTCTTATTATTTGTGTCATCGCTTAAAATTGCTGACTCAAAACACATCCACACCAGTGGCCATGTTTTGTGGCTGAAACCAAGAAAGAATAAGAAAATTTTGTTTTCTTTCACTGAAAGAACTTAGACACCAGGGTTGCAAAGCAGGATTAAGAAGTCAGCGCCCCCGAGGTGGAGCACTCTGACTTGCAAAAAGTGCCTGGACAATCCCGTCGGCATTCCCCGGTCAGAGGGCGACATTTTCAAATAAAAAATGGTTACCTGTTAATCGAACTGACGCTCGGAACATTATCTTGACTGCAGATGTTTTCTGACAATAAACGGTCGCGGATCTCCCAGGCAAACATGGTCGGGTTTTCTTGCTTATATTTTGAAATGGCCTCTACAACTTTGGGGGTGGCAACCTTGGGCTTCGAACCGCCAATCACGCCTGGTTTTATAGACCCAGTTTCATAATACCTGCAAAATAAAAATAACATTTTTCTTTAAATATATCTTCCTAGAAAAGGAACCAACTTTATTAAAATGTAAATTACAGTTATTTCTAACTAGCGGAGGAGGGGGGTCGTAAAATACGCTTCAATATACAGTTAAATCTCACTTTTCTTCCGCTATTGATCTTATATAATTTTGGATCAGTCCCGACAAAATTCAGTGCAAAATAAATTTACTATCTTACTTTATAATCTCACTACTATACCATTATTACATGTGTTTTTGGATTTTTGGAATTTTTTTATTTGTTCATTTTTCAGATTCAGTCCATATGTGTTTTGCTTTGAGAAAATAAGCCCGTTTTTACAAACCCTCGTTATGTCACTTTTGCTCGGTCCCTATGGACAGGCCCAGTAGCGATATTTGAGTTTATTCTAATTTGTGCTGATTTCTTATTTATTTTTAGAGAGCCAATTGCCTACTGGATATTATATTGTACCTAATATATAATAGTGATTTCAAACTTATAAAAAAATATAATTAAGTGCCATTAGCTAGAATCGAAACCAAAACATTTAACACGCGAGCTGCGACTCCTACCGATGTAGTTATCGATTGATAGGGAAATAAAGATTTATAATTAAACGACTTGAAGAAATCAATTAAATTAAGGCATGCACAGAAAAAAATAAAGATATGCCGACAAATTTCAATGAACAGTTTGCATTTCAGCTTGGCAATATATATGGTTCATCCATCCAAACAAAGATTTTACTCGTTATAAACCATCCTTCGTGTATGATTACTAGGGCTAGGACAACAGCATATTCTTTTCATTGTTTTGACTCTCTAGTGTGTATCCGTTAGTATCGTATACGCTTTTATATAGAGTTATGTAGTTCTCGGTTGATTAACTGTCTTATTGTGTTGAATATATACTCGAGGGTTAAAACAATGAAAAGAATATGCTGTTGTCATAGCTCTAATGATGACTATTTTCTTTTAATTTCAGTATTATGTGACCAGTAGCTAGGAGATTATCGGTTAAATATTTACACACAAAATGACACGCACATAATCTACAGTTTTATTCATATAGATAAAAGGGATAAATACGGAATATATATTAATACTAGCTTTATCTCCTCAGCTTTGAAGAGATTCAGAGAAAAAAATGCTTGGATAGGAGTTATTCAGGCCAGTCTTCCTCAATCGGGGTGGCACAGTTTTTTTTTTGTTGTTTTTTTTTTTTGCTGCAATCTGAAGTATGATTCTATGCGAAGCAAGTAGGCTGGACCTTCCAAGGCTTTACCTATCTCTTAGGAAAGATTATTCTATTACTAATCGTCTAAGGTGCTCCTAGGGAGAAATACGACTGGGCCTTTCCTCCCGGCTTTCGATGGCTTAATTTATAGCTTCGCCCGAAACAGAGAACGCCGAAAGAGTTACTATGGCAATTTTTAAAGGACTAAAGTGCTCTTTCGTTAAAGGGGCTGGTTTGACTCTCCTCAACATTTGTCACAAATTCCTAGAGCTAGAAGGGAGTTAATAACAGCGGTTCGTGGCAATTATGGCTGCAGAATCATGACGTGTACTTCCATAGTATACTTTTGCTGATAGACTTTTTGTTAATCATACCATTGTGTTTATTTTGAATATTACTGGCCTGCAGCGCTACAACAAAGTTTCTGGTAATATTTATACTTTGTTAATATAAGTATTCCCTCGAGTTATATTTATTTAATTGCATATGGTCAAACAAATGACTATCAAATAACCATGGAGTTCTTAAGTTCTGCACACTTTGTAGAAGCCATCGATTCTTCAGCATCATGAATTGATATTCGTGATCGTATATGCAAGGCATGTGCTTTGGCGCACGTGCGTGCGAAGTACAATGGAGAAAGTAGTATGGCAATTCATTTCATCAAAACAGGAATCGAATGAAGACAAAGAAGGCATTGTAGGAGCGAAACAGCGTCAAGGGCGAAGGAGTAGCAAAAAGAAATACAACTGTGAGAATGAGAATTGGGAAAAGATTAGGAGAGAAAGGGAAAAGAATGCGAGGTAAGTAAGAGGCTTCTAATTCGATGTAATTAAACTATTTCTCATTAGAGAATAGTTCTCTGATGAGAAAATATTTAACCCAAGGGACTGGAAGTGTGTATGTTAAAATAAGAGTGGGTGTACCATCGTCAGTGTTAAGGTCGAAATCGGAACAATGCCCTTGGGCTGAATATGTGTAGCAGGTCGTGTTGAACTGCATAAATGAACAGGGTATTCACATTAACTTACATTCGAATACCTATATTAGCAGCAGCAACAATTGCATTATGGTAAGAAGCACTAACTGTCACCTAGGCGGTGGAGGGTAACGAATAAGGCTGAAAAGCTATACGTTTTGGTTTCGATTTTATCTGATGGCACGGACGTCATTTTATTTTAACTTTTGTAAACCACTGCTTTATATTTGGTATATTATAATAATCAATAGAGAATTGGCACCATAATATTAATAAATACAAATATCTGGATATATTAAAATATCATATTCAAGTCTATTTTACAACCAGGTGACGTCGAACTGCCTTCTAGTATATATATAACTGTGGTTTATATTATTTACTCTTTCTTTTCTCTTTCTTTTATTTTTACTCATTCATATATATATATATATATATATATATATATAT
>NC_136490.1:23019682-23029682 GCF_053919585.1 Euprymna scolopes | reverse complement strand
CGGATATAGTTTAAGGTCATATCCAGGACCAGAATGAATGAAGAAATACCCACATGAGACATAAAAAGATAAAGATGGAAAAGAAAGCAGTTGGTGAATTTTGTTATTTTGTTTTACGACATATCAACCCTATTTTCATAATGCTGTGTCCATTAATTTGGGTGAAATTTTTTGGGTGAAATTTTTTATGCTTCAAGCTCTTGCTATCTTCAATCATTTATAATTACCTTTGATTTAGTTGTTTTGTTTTACGGTATAACAAACCTTTTAAGGATTATTAAATATCGAATCCAGTAGTTTTTGAACAAGGTTTTTATACTAGAAGTTTTTATATCTTCCAATATTAATACATTATGTTTAGTTTGACTGTTTTTGGAGGAAAATTATTTTTGTTATAATCTTATGAGAACACGATTGAGTTTTGCAAAGGGAAGGTGCATTTTTAGTTAAGATGTCAGTATTTTCATAGAGCCAGATCTTGTAGCACCAGTTAAAAAAAGAAAAACAAAACACAGGATGAACGAGGGAAATAAAGACGAAGGTGGGATTGAAGCACGAAAAAGTAAAAAAAAAATGAAGAAATTAAATGAAGGACAAATTAAAAAAAAAAAAACAAGGAATAAAATAGGTGATAATAAGAAGCTAGGGAAACACTAAAATAGGAGAAAAACAAAGAAAGAAAAAAAGAAAAGAAAAGCAAAAGAAGAAAACAAAGAAGAGAAGGAAAGAGTAAGGAGCAAAAGCGAATATATCTATATATCTATAAAAGTGAACGTGTCTGTGTGTCTGTCTGTCTGTCTGTGTACATTTTCCTACGCAATAACTATCAATTTTTAGTCTGCAGACTCGAAATTTGATATACTGAGATTTGGGAACATCTTTGGGATCGGTTTTCGGCCAGAAATTTGGCGATTAAGGAGTCAAAGTTTAACGATTTGACCTTTGAGAACTCTACCAAGCTCCTCAGACAATTTTGGGTCTAAACACTTGAAATTTTAGATATAGGTTCCTTGTAAATGGATCTAATTTTATAACTTGAGTTGAACCCAAAACAATAAATGTTTAGGGGTCATAATAAAGGTCAAAATTTTTTTTTTTTTTTTTTTTTTTTTTTTTTTTTTTTTTTTGCTCAGCATGCACCTCCCAAAACCCGGGCAACGCCTGGCCACCATGCTAGTAATATTATAAACGTAAATAAACCGTTACGCATATTCAAGCCGAAACACCTAAACGAGATTCATTGTTTCTTCCCTTCTTTTGATTTCACCCATAGACATGTCTCCTTATGTGTTTCCTTGTCCGCCATCTTGATTTTAATCAAAATAGATTTTGTTTCCAGACTCTCTTTAACTTAGACATAAAAAGTTGCTTACATCTCAAATGTGTGTTCTTTGTTTTGTTTTTGTTTTGTTTTTTCTAATGATCCGGGATTTTACACTGAACTCGATTCACCTCGATAAGAAATAGGTACCTTAACAATATGGTCACCGAAGTAAAACCTAAAAACTAATGTACTAAAAATAAAACATTGATATTTATACCCATTTACGATTTTAATGAACTCCTAATACCCATTCCATAATTACTGCGAGTTTCTTTCCAAGTAGAAAATTTTAAATATATCTCAAATACAAAATGTTATTTTTATCGCCCGAATAGAACGCAGCAAAGTTTGTGAAACCATTTTTTTACTCTCTGATCAACAAAACGGTTTAAACATTTTTATTTCTATGAGTATTAAAAAAAAAAAAAATTTGAATTGATAGAAAAACATTAATGATTGATTTTAGTTAATGATGTTTTAAAAAGGATTTACAAATATTCAAATAACCTAAATATGCTTTATTTTCGCACTTCCCGACGAATAATATACTACGTATTAAAATACTTTTAATTTAAATTGAAAAAAAAAAAACTATGATCATGCTTTTGCGTTCAAATATTCATATATATTTAATAGCAGGTCGCCCATCATTGTCCGGTCGTAAAATACGCTTAAATATGGTATTTTGATTAATGCAGACTTCGTATTTATTATTATATTATATTGGACCCAATATATAGTAATGATTTGAAAAGTTTTAAAAAAAAAAGGACTCCTGCGCTACCATCGGGAATCAAACCTAAAACGTTTAGCTTACGATTTACTTTTTCCTTTGACGTTAATGCCTGAGCTATGAAGACATGTTTGCTACAAGGCTACAAATTAAAACATGAACCAATAGCTATTACGTTACGCATGCATATTTGTAATGCCATCGTTAGACCTTCACTTGGCAAATTCCATTCTTTTTTAAATTTTAACACTTTTGCACCGATTTTCCCCGGCTAAAACTCAAATAGAATGTTTTCCATGGGTTCGAATATCTTGCATATTAATTTTCTTGTCTGTAGTCCAAGAACTGGCAAAGAAGTTTGGTAGGCATTTTTTAAACAAAAATATATATGCAAAGATAAATATGTATAGAAAAAGGGTTGTGTTTAGTATAACTTTTTTTACGCAAATATTACACATGTATAAATCATGTAGAATATCTGCATGGATATAATTAGACGTAATAGTTAACTAAAGATAATCATCCCATAAGAAAACCGAAAAATAGGGAATTAATTAAAAGGAATGTTTAAGATAATATACGGGGTCAGAATTGAAAAATTATTACTTGGGGTTATCGCATTTTTTATCTGTTTGTTAACTGTTTCACCATTACGGATGAGGAAATCATTCATATGACGGCTTGATTATGCTAAGAATAAGTAGGTTTGAAAACACTTTGTAAAGATTGTGGCAAGCTGGCCTAATATTTATCGTACTTGACTCACTGTCTTTAGGTTTTGATTTCGATCTCAGCTCGTATTTTTTTTTTTTTACTTACAAGAAGTGCACTGTTTAGGAAAAATAAAGACATAATCCTCGCATGCACATATCTCGGTTTCTTTCCGTTTTATTTTTTAACTTTATGTGTTTTAAGGAATCTAACGTTATGTTAAATACCGGGCTACGCCGGGTAGCGAAAATTTAATGGCAATGTATTACATAAGATCAGTCTTGTGTGAGCGATAAAATTGTGATCGACAATTTATTTTCCCAATAAACACTGAACGCCTATCGCTTCTTCAATATCTTCTTATATGTGCGTGCGAAACGCCACAAGTCCCGAGAATGCAGGTACCTGTGTCGCAACATTTATTTCATTTCTAATGTGTTTTATCGGCTGTGAGTAAATAGACACCATTTGAAAAAAAAACAAAAAAAAAACAGAGATAAACTCGCCCACTGGCTTTAGCAATTGGCGACAGCGCAAGCACGCAGAGGGGAGAAACGAAAATATCCAACCACAGAGTTTAAGTTAATGATAGCCTTATAAAGGAAAGGAAAAAAAGAGGCCGGAGTCTTCACCAACAACAATTAGCCCTCCCTCTTTGAAAAAAAAAGAAAGAAAGAAAGAAAAGACGTACCCCGGCCTTGCTACTGCCACTAGAACCGTTATTTACATCACTTTGCACCTCAATTTTATATGCGCCCCAAGGTCGGGGGTGTATGTAATTGAAGATGTTACATTTGTCTGCTATGAGAAGCTGTCGTGGCGGGCGTCCGTTTAAAAAGGACATAAAAGTCGTACGTAGAAAACATATTATTAAAAAGAACAAGGTACTACCAACTTAAAATCACAATTGGTAATTTAAAATATCAATAAAATTAGTAGATTTGCTTTTCAATATCAAGTCTTTAAACGTTACTGATAGGATTAAAAATGTATATATTATTACTCAATGATTCTCCCTATCTCGTCTTTCCTGATCACGTATTAACAGTCAGAAGTATGTGAGAAAACTATAGAACCATAGATTAAAATAGTCTATTATCTATAATAGGGAATACACCCAGAAAGATACTATGTATGTCATTGTTTGAAAACAAGAAGACATATACACAGAAGGAGCGACCTCCATCAGAGATACAAAATGTCTAACAATTAACCATCAATTTGGAAATGAAATTTTGTTTTTTCTTTACTTTAGGGGTCACTACTTATCAAAGCACGAAGGCCACTCGAGGATAAGGGTTAATGAATATAAGGTGGTAGTGAAGTTATCGTTAATGATGGAAATTGTGTGGAATTTGATTATTTATGAGGACGACTTAACAGGAACTTGTTTACATTAGAATTGAAGGCTACAAGGTTGTGTTTTGTCGGAAAGCATGCAAGCGGAACATTGTTCCAAAGGCGGGCAGTTCTAGGGAGAAACTCTATTCATGGAATCTGCGTTTACAGTTAGGCACAGATCGAGAGTGGGAACAATCATTTATTACCATCCTAATAGTTAATTTTGGGATACCATGCATATAATATCTATCTATCTATATATCTATAAAAGTGAAAGTGTCTCTGTGTGTGTGAGTGTGTGTATGTGAGTGTGTGTGTCTGTGTATATTTCCCTACCCAATAACTCTGTAAATTTTAAGTCTACAGAACCAAAGCCAATTTTTCTGGTTGACATTAAAGTCACCAAGCATGTATTTGGCCCTTACTATCTAAGGAAAATGCTGCATCTATGCTATCAGAGACATAATTCATTAGGGAGTTTTATCGGACGAACTCATTCTTTATCTTGGCTATATAAATATATTATATATGCAATGTATATTCTATGTATACATATATATATATATATATATATATATACATATATATATATATATATATATATATACGTATGTGTGTGCGTGCGTCAAGAAGAGTATGAGTTGTTATGGACACAAACGCATATTACACATATACAGACAAGTTTCAGCTTAAGCCAAACGTGGCTTTTTCTGATGAAAGTTTGAATGAAAGGCTTTGCCACGTTTGGCTTAATTCGAAGCCTGTTTCCATACAAGCTTCAGCATGTTTGTATAAATAAAACTATATTCTTAATAAACCTAAAACTATATGTATTGTTGAGCATTATTATATAAATAATATAACTAACAACGTTTTGGAACAAATCCTGAAATCTATAAACATATTGCTGTATTGTATGATGCAAACAAACGTTGGTAATAAGTTATTCAACATCCTATATGACTATGCAATTCCTACTGCTACGTATCCTGAAAACAAAGTCGATATAGTTTTAGAAGGAGGAAGGAAGAGAAAGAATCCATCTTAGAAGTTAGTGTATGTGATAATGCTGGGTAGAACAGATAACGAAATATTCGGCAATTATGTACGATATGAAAAGAAATTGGAATCTTGGGAAGATCTCTTACATTCCAGTAATTATAGAAGCAACCAGACACATGACTAATAATTTCAAAAACATAACCGGTAAACCAAGCGCAAGAGATATAAAAACGATTGCATTTTATGGGGTAGTTAGAAAATTTTAAGACATCTCGGTTGGAATGTATGAGATAGAGGTTTAATATTTGGCATCCAGTAGGATGCCCAATAGCGATTTAAAATAGATGATAAGAAACATTTTTTAAAATCTCTATACATGTATATTTCGCTTGTAATTCCTCATTAAGCTTTTGTTCAAAACGTGATTCTCAAAGCTGGCGTTTTGGTACACCAGTGTGTCGAGATGTATGAACAGAAGACCTGGGGGAATATGAAGAAAGAAAAAAGAAAGAAAGGAAAAGGGAATAAAGAAAGAAAAAGGAACAAGGAAAGAAAAAGGAAGGAAAAAGAAAGAAAGAAGGAAAAAAGGCATGAAGACAGAAAAGGAAGAAAGAAAAAAAAAGAAAGAAAAAAGGAAGAAAGAAAAAAG
Organism: Euprymna scolopes; assembly: GCF_053919585.1. Classification (NCBI taxonomy): domain Eukaryota; kingdom Metazoa; phylum Mollusca; class Cephalopoda; order Sepiida; family Sepiolidae; genus Euprymna; species Euprymna scolopes. The sequence continues at coordinate 23,023,922 of NC_136490.1, read as the reverse complement.
AAGAAAGAAAAAAGGAAGAAAGAAAAAAGAAAAAAGGAAGGAAGAAAGAAAAAAGAAGAAAAAAGAAAAAAGGAAGAAAAAGAAAGAAAAAAGGAAGAAAAAAGAACAAAGGAAGAAAAAGAAAGAAAAAGGAAGAAAAAGAAAGAAAGAAAAAGAAGAAAGAAAGAAAGAAAAAGAAGAAAGAAAGAAAGAAAAAGGAAGAAAGAAAGAAAGAAAAAAGAAAGAAAAAAGGAAGAAAGAAAAAAGAAAGAAAAAAAGGAAGAAAGAAAAGATACAGGGATAAACAGAGAAGAAGAAGAAGAAGAAGAAGAAGAAGAAGAAGAAGGTGGAAAAAAGAGGCATGGTCTAATGCTGAATGAGATAGAGTACCTAACGAGAAGAGGGAAAGATAATAAAGAGGATATTGGAAGAGAATGTTAAAAGTTCACTAAGAGAAATATTCAGAACGACAAAAAAACAGACATAGGTAAGAAAGAAAGAGAGAGTGAGAGGGGGATAGCAAAGGAGAGTATGTACGTATGTTATTGTGTTTGCAACAGTGTGTGTGTGTGTTTGTGTGTGTGTGTGTTTGTGTGTGTGTGTGTAAGAACTGAAAAGAAAGGGGGGCTGAATGAGAAGACAATCAGATGGCTACTTAATGAGACCTCTTCCTAAATTGTCCACTGTCCTTGGAGGCGGTGCTAACAACGAGGACACCGATTCGTGACTAAGGATGAAATTACAGAGTTTAACTAAAAAGAAGGACAAAAAAGAGTTCCTGCGTCTTTATTTAACGACCAGGAGCCGAATTGCAAACTTGGTGACAGGCGGATATTTTTGACCACTAAGCAGACATTTAAACAGACAACCAGTATTAAAGCGAATAGAAAAAAAAAAAAAAAAAAAAAAAACAGCGAGATAGAGGAGTGGGAGGAAGTAGTGGTTGGAGGGGAGGCGTAAGATTCAAAATTGGTGGTTAATGAAGACAAAACGATGAAACATAATAGGTTGAAGAATAAGGTGAGCAGAAAAAGGACAGGAGGTGCTTTAAAACGATAAAAGAATTTGGTTGACAAAAAGAGAGTAAAAAGAGGAGGGGAGGGCGCAGGTAAAAAGAAAATTAGACCAGTAAAATTGCGAGGTTTATACGACGATAGACGTCAATTGCCGGTCTAAAATGTGTGTGTGTTTTTTAGCACAGCTGATTAGTCAATCTGAAATCTACAACCAATAAGCTTTAACACGTTTCTCGAACAGTGGTTCTCTACGTGAGGCGTATGGCCCACATGAGAGCAATTTGATTTTAAAATGGTTTATAAGACGTAACTACTCAGCTTTCCGATTTTTATTTTTATTTAAACTCTGCAATATTTCAATATTCTAATATATACATTTATTCTTTAATTTCTGAAAATACACCTTTTTTATATTATCTAATTGTTTGTTTGTTTTATTTACATGGAAGTCACTGCTTATCTAGGTCCAAATGCTACTCGAGGATAAGTTGTAATGAGTATCAGGATGGTCGCGGAACAACATTGTAATTATGGTAATTATGCTGGGAATTGGGTATGATTTAATTATTTAAGAAGACGAATACACATAAATTTAGTGTATTAAGATGTAAAGCAGTATCGCGGTATAGAGTTCCACAGACGCGCAATTCTAAGAAACATACTTTGTTCATGGAATTTGCTTTTTGGTATAGGCAGAGGTATGAGAACCAATTTGACCATATTCAACCATACATTTCACATAAGGCACACATTCTAAGTTAACTGTCTAAAACTTCATAACGCGCTAAAAAGTTTGTTTATAAATAATTTTACAATGATATTCACTTCTCACCCTTCCCCTCACTTATATTTTTTGTTAGTATATATATATATATATATATATATATATATATATATATATATATATATATACTAACAAGACCTGGGGGAATATGAAGAAAGAAAATATATATATATATATATATATATATATATATATATATATATACTTTCTTTAAAGACACCAGGTTAATAGGGATGAACACAAAAGTATTTAGTCATTTCAGAAAGTCTTTCTTTCATTGGTCACAGCCTTGCGTACAACTGTTTCAGCCATCGATGTTAGCATATAAGAATATAACCTATCAACTGATTATAACCCTTCCTTTTCATAACTTATCACACTTTCATAAATCAGAGTCCATTTTCTGTAGGCTGTTTTTGAACACAGTCAACGACGGGTAGTTTTGCTAGTATATATATATATATATATATATATATATATATATATATATATATATATATATATACTAGCAAAACTACCCGTATATATATATATATATATATATATATATATATATATATATATATATATATATATACTAGCAAAACTACCCGTCGTTGACTGTGTTCAAAAACAGCCTACAGAAAATGGACTCTGATTTATGAAAGTGTGATAAGTTATGAAAAGGAAGGGTTGTAAAGAGATAGTTTCGAATTTAGGGGTATCAAACCAAAACAAAATATGATGAAAATAAAAATATAATAGATAAACCCCATAATTTATTATAGCATACCTGTTCACACTAAAGCACTTATCACAATATTCTGTGGATCTATATTAAAAAACCTTGTTAAACTTTGTGACATATTTCCATTCTATGGAGGTCAGGCGTGAACGAACACCCCATAATTTTATTATACCATATTTTTTCAAACTGAAACATAATTATCAAAGTATACTTACGTAGGATAGATATGAAAAGTCTTTATCAAAATTTGTGCCTATTTCCATTCTGTGGAGACCAGGCGCGAACGCATACCCCACAATTCTATCATACCATCCCTATTTAAGTTAAGACATACTTATCAAAGTATTATGTACATCTATATCAAAAACACTTGTAAACGTTATTTTTAATTTTTTAATCTTTTTCCATACTTTGTGGAACAAGCGCGTACGCAGACCCCACAATTTTAATGAATCATCAGTATGCCAGATCAAACATACCCATTCCTGTGCTTCGATACATCTTCTATCATTATATGTAATCAGTTTTCCATAATAGTCAACCATATAGGAGCCTATTCGTGACCAGACACACACAGAGATGTTCAGCTTTATATATATATATATATATATATATATATATATATATATATATATAAAATTTTTGTGATTCAATGAATTTAAAAAAATTATGACGAGAAATGTTTGAGTTTCATATTAAAGATTTTTATTTTTCTATGTAAGGCAAAGAATATATTAGAAATCTTTAAACTCCTTATCCTATAGGGGTTCGATATCTACCATCTCTTCAGAGGAGAAAATATTAGCAAATAGCTATAATGGTATACACCCTACTTGCTAAAGTCAATGAGACCTGGAAAATTATTATTAAAAATATTATTTGGTCTATCTTGTATATCGAGCAATTTCTTTTTAGATGGGATAATACTTATAGAAGATTACTGCCAGTAATATTTTGTAATCCTTATAATCACAGGTTTCCATACCAGCTGGTTCTTAAATAACTTTATTCTGAAGTATATATATATATATATATATATATATATATATATATATATATATATATATATATATATATATATACTTTCTTTAAAGACACCAGGTTAATAGGGATGAACACAAAAGTATTTAGTCATTTCAGAAAGTCTTTCTTTCATTGGTCACAGCCTTGCGTACAACTGTTTCAGCCATCGATGTTAGCATATAAGAATATAACCTATCAACTGATTATAATTTACACATGTTGGGCTTCTTCGGCGCGTAGAAGAAAAACAATATTGTACAACTCAGGATATTGCCAGTTAATACAACCAGTATTTACACACACACACACACACACACACACACACACACACACACACACACACACACACGTGTGTGTAAATACTCGCTATATTAACTGGCAATACACACACACGTGTGTGTGTGTGTGTGTGTGTGTGTGTGTGTGTGTGTGTGTGTGCACGGATATAAAAATATAATTATTTATTTCGTTTGTTTATATTAATTTCTTGTTCGAAACTTTAATAGTGTTTTGTTTATTTCATTTTTCTTTTTTTTTTATGGCGCATATGTTCTTTAAATGTTTGTATTTGCGTTTTTTTGGTTTTAGTTTTTATGGAGACAACTTTCGAAATGACAATTATGCATCGCCACCTGTCGAGTGAATTAGAGATTTTGAAAGTGATTAAACAGGATGTAGTCATAAAGTAAGGTTTAGAATCACTGATTAAGA
>NC_136490.1:23009682-23014682 GCF_053919585.1 Euprymna scolopes | reverse complement strand
CAGGCATATATTGACCGAAGAAAAGCGAGGTTATAGTTCAAATGAGATAGATAGATAGATTAACAGATAGATAGATAGATGGACAGATAGATAGATAATTGGATACAATTTTCCCTTTTAGGGACCATCACAACTAGATTTAATATCAACAACAATGTGATAAAATAAAGGAAAAAAAAATCAAAAGTCTCTTCTATGATTAGGGTGGATACCACGAAACCTTTCAGAAAAAAATGTTTTTTTCAGTTTATATATATATATATATATATATATATATATATATATATATATATATATATATATAATTATTATTATTAATAATAATAATAATAATGATAATGATGATAATAATAATAATAATAATGATAATGATGATGATGATAATAATAATAATAATAATAATAATAATAATAATAATAATAATAATAATAATAATAATAATAATAATAATAATGGATCTATTCCAGTCTTCTTACCGATTCCGATACAATTACCGAAGAACTTCTTAAACAAGAAGTAGAAGGAGGAGGAGGAGGAGAAGGAGGAGAAGAAGAAAAGGAAAAAAATCAAGTTTTCTCCAATGATTAGAATGGATACTACGAAACGTTTCAGAAAAAATGTTTTATTATTTTTTTCGCACTTAAAATCTCTCTCTTTATCTCTGTCATATATATATATATATATATATATATATATATATATATATATATATATCAGTGCAGGGACGATTTTCCCCGATTTGGTACTAAATAACCGATACTATTACCGAAGGACATCTTGAAGAAGAAAAGAAGAAGCAGAAGAAGAAGAAAAAGAAGAAGAAGAAGAAGAAGCAGAAGAAGAAGAAGAAGAAGAAGCAGAAGAAGAAGAAGAAGAAGAAGAAGAAGCAGAAGAAGAAGAAGAAGAAGAAGAAGAAGAAGAAGAAGAAGAAAAAGAAGGCATTATCTAGTAACTGTAAATAAACAACGGTTTCGTACATGGCTACGATCGCATCCTTTTTTTTCCCCTGTAGCCTCAAGACATGCTCTGTTTCCTTTATGGCCGTTCAATGCCAAGTCTGCGGAAACATCGAGCAATGGATTATTTCCCTTTTCGTGTACTTCTTTATTTTAATTTTTATTTTTTTCTCAAATTTTTATTTTTTGTCTTTTGAAATAGAGTACGCGGATTAATCTCCAAATTGCGGTCTGTGCCACCAAACAAAATAAATAAAACCAGACCAAAAGAGATTTAAATGTGTACATCTATTTCGGTCATACGCAGTTTTTTCTTCTTCTTTCTCTATTTATAGTCAACCTAAATATTCGTGTTCAACGTTATTTCTTGAGATCTTTCGTATTTAATAAGATTACTAGACTTTTTAGACCTCGTTTAACGTGCTAATATTATTGCTCGTTAAATTAGAATGAGTGGATTATGCCAAATTGATGATTAAATAGGGTTAAATTTGTACTCATTCTTTCTCAAGACTAATTTATATTAATCCCTGTACAACCAATTGATACCACAATACTTAGTTCGGTGCACCTTATCATAACAAAGCTTCATACAAAATTTCAAATACATTGGAAACTGCAGTTTTTAAGAAAACTTCTACAGTACATGCGGTATTTTGGGAAATAAATTCTATTAACCCTATTATTATTCTTTTTACTGTGCATAGACAGCTGAAAGAGAAAGTCAGAAAATGAGAGAGATATGCTTTCCAGTATGTGCCTAAACACATGTGTTGCTGATTACATAATGGGCTTTTGTGTATTTGCTCGCCTTCGAACGACATAATGTGATATTTTTCTCAAAAAAAAAAACCAAAACGACAAAATCGTCAATACTTACTTCAAGGTTAACCAGATATTATTCACCGTTATTAACATATGACTTGGTTCTAGCTTGCCAATGTGCACGTGCCGTCTTAGCACATCTATCTAGCCAAACCATATACAGTGGAACCCCGGGATACGGTGGCCCTAGGATATGTTTTTTTTTTTCAGGTTACAATGTAGAATATGATGTTTTCAATACCCTGGTTACGGTATTTGCCTCGCCTTAAGGTTTTATTTATGTTAGTTTATTATATACATGTCTATTATATACTACACTGTATTTTGTTACTAATTTTTAATACCGTATCACGGGGTTCTACTGTGTGACGTTAATCAAACCGCATAACCTTTTGCAGCTGCATACTTACTAAAATCTACCAACTCTAAAGATGATGCAATATACTTATTAAAGTTGATTAAAAAGATAATAGCCTCACCCTATTTAAAAAGAATCGTAAAGCGTCATGACACCATGTTCATGAAACTTATTTTATTAACAAGAACTCTCGCTTAATCACCAAATTTGAATTATTTAAAAAAAAAAAAAAAGAAAAGAACTGGGGATTTATTCACTAAATAACAAATATATATATACGTAAGAAAAAGTCTATAAAGTTCTTACCTGCCCAGAATTTTACTGACGCAGCCGTGGGAGACACGTAACTGTCGGGAGATATCACATGGTCGGACCCCTTGGTGGGCCAATTCCACAATCCTTTGCCGAACAGCGTCCGGTAAGGGCCTCCCGTTAACAAACACCCCACCTAGTTGGTTAACTCCGCCGTGACCTGCTTTAGGAGACAGAAACAAAGAGAAGAAAAAGCAATCTTTAGTATACATATATGTGATAAAAAAAATCAGTAAATATTTTAAATATACATTTATATATATATATATATATATATATATATATATATATATATAAGTAAATGTGTCTGTGTGTGTGTTTGTTTTTATATCCTACGCAATAACTCTGTCAGTTTTTAGTCTAAAAACTCGAAATTTGATATACAGGGTACTGAGATTTGGAAAAATCGATGTGATCGGTTTTCGGCCAGAAATTTCGCTGTTAGGGGGTCAAAGTTCAACGATTTGACCTTTTAGAACTCTACCAAACTCCTCCGACAATTTTGGGTCTAAACACTTGACATTTTAGATATTGGTTCCTTGGACATGGATCTAACTTAATAACTTGAGCCCCCCAAAAAATGAATAGTAAGGGGGTCATAATAGGGGTAAAAACTTTTTAAAAATACCGTTTTTTGTTGTTGTTTTTTTTTGCTCAGCATACACCTCCAAACACCCGGGCAACGCCGGACCGAAATGCTAGTATATATATATATATATATATATATATATATATATATATATATATATATATATATATATATATATAGTTTAGTATGGGACAATTCCAGTATTTTTATCGATTCCGATACAATTACCGATTCCGTTTAAAATTCCCGATTCCGATTCTTTCTAATTTTCTACATACTTAACTATAAAGTTGATATTTTGCACGATCACTGTATTATTATTATATTAGTATTACTATCAGCGGTAGAATATTTTTCTTTAAAGAAAATCTAGTAAAAAAAAGTCAATTAAAAGAATCGTTGTTGGCATCGCAAAATAGGCACAACATTTTTACGATTCCGATATCCTCAAATTTTCGATTCCTGATTCCGATTCCGATTAATCGACCCACAACTAATATTATATATATATATATATATATATATATATATATATATATATATATATATATATATATATATATATATATAGGAAATTTATTACTGTGAGTCCAGAATGAGTTTACAAATTGTTTCAACTAGAGGAAAATCCTCAAAGAGAGGAAAAATCCAACTAGCATCATCAGAATTCATAGATGGACTAAGTTATAAAGTCAAATAAAAATTATTTATTTGACTTTATAACTTAGTCCATCTATGAATTCTGATGATGCTAGTTGGATTTTTCCTCTCTTTGAGGATTTTCCTCTAGTTGAAACAATTTGTAAACTCATTCTGGACTCACAGTAATAAATTTCCTATATACTGCTCTGACTACACATTGAGCACTTTAGTCCGGTTTTTTTTTTACCACTGGTAAATAAATATATATATATATATATATATATATATATATATATATATATATATATATACTTTGTATTTTAGAAAAATGATTCCAGCTCAAGTAATCTATTACGAGGAAAAACTTAATCATTTTTAATATATATACGGCACAATCAGGTTGATACACCGGTTCTCGCAAGATCATCGAAGTTAAGGAACGTTGAGACTGGCCAGTACCAGATGGGTGACCATTTGTGAAGGTTAGGCGCTTTATGTGCCCTCCGCTTATCTCGGCATTTGTTTCCAGTCGTCCTGAACTTCACTTGCCACTAGTATTTAACAATGTCGTCTCAGGAGAAGTGTGGGTGGTGATTGCGCACCTCCTGCTACAAAAATTTCATGCGCAAGCAACCCTTCGTGGGTATCGATATTCTGTCCAAGACTGAGGGAGCCTGCTTATACATATATATATATATATATATATATATATATATATATATATATATATATATATATATATATATATATATATGGCATGATCACGTTGAAACACCACTTCACGTCAGATCACCGACGTTCAACAACAGTAGTGAGCCTGCTTGGTACCAGATGGATCAATATTTCAGAATACTAGGTGCTGTATGCGCTCTCCGTTTATTTTGGCATAATTTACAGTCGTTCTGAACCCTTACTTGCTATTACTATTTCACAACGCTGACTCAGGAGAGATTTGTTTTGTCACATAATTTTCCCGCGCAGCCACCTTTCCAATGGGTATCCATAGTCTTGGAACACTGAGGGAAGCAACCACGCGTATATATTTTCCCCAAACCTCTGGCCTTGATAGAGTGAAGACTAAAATTTCCGGTTTCAAATGATCTGAAATAACAGCAAGGGGGGAGACTTGATTCCAAATATTTTTCACATGTTATATTTCCCCTCTTTGGAAATAAGATACGCTTATGAATATCTCCAGTAACGAATAACCTTTATACCCTGTGAAATTTACTTTATGTATGAAAACCAAACAGAGGAGATCTAACATATGAGAAATATTTGAAATAAAGTCTCCCCTCGCTGTTATTTTTGGGGAATG
>NC_136490.1:22989682-23004682 GCF_053919585.1 Euprymna scolopes | reverse complement strand
TATAGTGACGACGGTGGCCGTGCTGCTCACCATACATACCCCGCACGCCCCTCCCTGCCTATCTCCCTCGCGCGTTCGTTGGATATCCAAACAGAGAAGTGTATTATTCGAAATTTTACTTTCGTAACCCCGACCCCCACCGGTCGACCGACTAATCGTCCAACCCTCTACACGAACTGTAGAGCAAATAGAGATTATTATTATTTTTTATTTTTTTTTTTTGTGAGGGTAGTGTTGGGTCGGGACACTTGACGTCGTGTACTGTACGACAACTAAAAAAAAAAAAGAACATGGCGGAACTATTTCAATCTTATATTTGAATAAATGTGGAGCTAATTAAACATTTTTGGCGCTGACAAAAATAGAATCCCACTATTTCATTACACGTATCTTTTTTTTTAGTTAAGAATGTTTAGTGTTTATCCATTTTTTGTTTACTCTATTTTTATTTTATTTATATTTTCACGGGAAACGTTTTAAAAGAATTTATTATAAATAACCTGAAAAGTTATTATCGGTATTTCGCCATTGTGAATAACTTATTAATCAAAAGAACATAGTTTTAGTGTTAACTGCATTATTCCGACTGCTATTCTTGTCTTAGATCTGTTTTTTTTTACCTTTTCCTTATTAGAGGTCTCACCGCCTATTAAGGCCCAAATGCCACTCGGGGATAATGCTTTATGTCATTCCCACAAAGATTTGGTCAATGCCATCACCGACCTTCTTCAAATGCATCTTTTCAACCCTAAAACAGAGTGTCATTGAAAACTGATTTTACTTAGTACTTCTATTTGTTACGTCACAGGCCAGTTCCAAGCGACTGCCTTTATGAGGTTGCATGATCAATCTTTACTTTCTCTCCACCCCCACCATTCTGTCTTTCATTTCTCTCTCTCTCTCTCTCTCTCTCTCTCTCTCTCTCTCTCTCTCTCTCTCTCTCTCTCTCTCTCTCTCTCTGTACAATTACATATATATCACCTCTCTAATCGTGGGAACAATAAATCTTGTTCACTGCAATGAGTAATTCATTATAATAAAAATTTTCTGGAGAGAGGTGTGTACCGACCTTTATTCAAACGCCTTTACCTCATTTTTAACATGAAAGCGATGCTTATTCGTAATAACTTGGTGTAAGTATATATTTTGATATCAAAATTATACGAAGATTTAGAAAAGAAATAAATGTAATTCTACACTATATATATATATATATATATATATATATATATATATATATATATATATATATATATATATATATAGGTCCTGGATATGACCTTAAACTATATCCAGTGGTGATGTCCAAGCTTGCGGGCTTTGGGGAGTGGGAACCTCCCTTTAATTGTCATTGCTCCCAGGTCCACTGACCCGGAGTGGTAGTACCTGTTAGGGTCCCAACTATGGGTTAAATGGAAACCGACTTGAAAACAACAAATATTCTATTAAAAATTTGTCTTTCGGATCTTTGGCTTCGGCATTAGATAACCTGAAAAGGGTTGATATGCCGTAAAACAAAAACCAAAAACAACCAACTAATATATATATATATATATATATATATATATATATATATATATATATATATATATATGCATCTTTATAAATCATACATGTTTCGTTGAACGGCAGAGATAATTCGTGTTTGTTTTTCTTGCATTCCGTTCTTTCTCATTTGATGGGCCAATATTCAAACGTTTCGAGGATAAAAAGAAAATTACTAGAGTTGCGAAATGTTTCAACATCCATAAGTCGTCTTCAAAAGAATTTTACCAAAATTTCAATAAATTCACTATGTGCTATGCTTGATTCATTACACGCCTCATAACTACTTATGGATGTTCTAAACATTCGCGACTATGGCAAACTTTCTTTTACACTCGAACAGAACGTGTGAACATTGGCCCGTGAAATAGAAAAACAATTCATTGCAAAATAAACAAACAGGAATTATACCTGCCGTTCAACAAAAACATGCATAAGAGTAAAAAATGTTGCCCAATATACTGATTATATACTGATTATATATATATATATATATATATATATATATATATATATATGTATGTATACATATGTATATATATGTAAATATATGTATGTATATATATATATATATATAGAGAGAGAGAGAGAGAGAGAGAGAATAAATGACAAAAAAATATATTCTAAAATTCATGATGTTGGCCATCTTATAATTTATTCCTTTAATTCAGTTGACAGTTACAAAATTCAAAATGGCGTAATGGAAACATATTAAAGGTATTTGCAGCTTCTCTTCCAATTTTCGGATTTTAATCGTGTCAAATCACACTTTATTTCCTTTTGACGGAGTGATTGGTACTATTTCTTCTGATGAGTATAGGACATAACAGATTCACTGATTGATATAATAATTGAATGATTGATTTTGCGCTACGAAACAGATATTGTCATGTAAATGTCAAGTGAAACGAATAAATTATAAGATGGTCAATATCATGAACTTTGGAATATAGTTTTTAGACATTTATTCACTATATTGCTGTCTAATTATCTTGAGCTTATTAAATAAGGATTGGTATAGATTATAAGAAAATATATTTCGACAGAAATTATATATATATATATATATATATATATATATATAATTTTTTTTTTTTTGAAAAAGAAATCCACAGAATGCTCAATTATAGGGAAATCCGAAAATAAGATCGTATTTATATTTTATATTTTGTTTACAGAAAGTTTTTAGATGAGACAAGTCATTGGTACTGTCAGTTTCAAGCCCGATAATTAGGAACGTTTAAGATACCTATATCAAGCTCTCTTCAGTCAATACTCATCTGTGATATAGATATCTAAAACGATCCTAATGATCGGGTTTGAAACCGACAGTACCAATGACTTGTCTCATCTAAAAACTTTCTGTAAACAATATATATATATATATATATATATATATATATATATATATATATATATATAGCCCGTGTAACTCTCTGCATTTTCTGTCTCAAGTTTGCTGAGTAACTCTTCACACATTACTACAATTAAGATGAATTCACACTTCGACACTATTCACGTATTTATGGCTTTTTATTATATTTCTGTCGCGAAATACGTTTTCATTTTCAAGTGTCGGTTTACAAACGACAAACAAAGAAGGAGAAAATATAGCAGAAAAACAAGACAAGATTGTAAAATACCTGTTTTGACAAGATAAATTCGAAAACAAGAGTTAGAAACAAAGCGAGCATTGGTGAGACATTTGTTCGTTTTCCTTTATTCAGGTTTATTGGTTCTAAATTCGCTAAGAAGATGATATATCCCCCTATTATTTGCGTACTATTGTGCAAATTGTAAACCCCGGCTCAGTGAAAGTAATCTATTCTAAGACCTCAATATGAAACAATCGCGTTCAGACGATAAACTCAATCGGTTTTCTTTTTTTATCTTACAAACATGTTGACCTCTTAATATCTGTATTTGAAATTCTATAAAAATTCTTTAATGTATGGATAATAAATACAGAATACTAGCAAGCTGTCCGGCGTTGCCCGGTCATAAAATAAATATGATTTAAATATGATATTTGAAGTCGTGGAAATTTCGTATGTTAGTATAGAATACATTCCTTATTATTCTTACATTGTACCCAATATATAATATTTATTTCCAAAGTTTAACAAAATATATAACTTGAGTTCAGCTTTCCAGAATTATTTTTAGCACACAGAAATACTTATATATATATATATATATATATATATATATATATATATATATATTATATTATATTACTACTTCATTTAATCACATAAATTAATATACGAAAGTATTATTTTATGCGTAAACTTGAAGTATTTACTTCAACAGTGCTCAATACATACGTAGAGCTAGGTAGTGAGTTTTAAAAATATATATGGCAATTAATTACACAGAATATTCCGCGTTTCATCCACGCTAGGATTCGTCAGGCATAATGGATGAAGCCAGGAATATTCTGTGTAGCTTAATTGTCATGTATATTTTTATAACTTACTATATATATATATATATATATATATATATATATATATATATATATATATATATATATATAAATGAAATGGACCACGCCGGTGTGTGTGGGAAAGGTCTGTACCAACCTCTTCTCTGAATATTAGGTCTACAGAGTTGAACTTTGACATATAGGTATTTGGATGTGTTACATTATATTTGGTTTTTAGTTTGTAAAAATAGCTGCTGAAGTGTCAAAATATAATACACTGTTGACCTTGGCGACATACACATATTTATCTTGGCATCGCTTAATTCTTAGTCTTTTTATGTATCTGAAGACATCTTGACTTTTTAAACTCACTAGTATATATATTGGGTACAATATAATAATCAATAGAGAATTTACTCTATGATAATCAATACGAAATCGTCATGAATTGGAACATAATATTTAAGCGTATATTACAACCGAGCCACGCATGCTACTATATATATATATATATATATATATATATATATATATATATATATATATATATATATATATATATATTAGGAGGTATATTTGGTAATAAAAAAAAGGAAAAGTGGCCAATACGTTAGTAGAGCAAAATATGTTTTTTTCATTATTTCAACCTCGGGGATTTTTACTTTTTTCGGGGATTTGTACTTTTTCTACTTGGAAGTCACCACTTATCAATACCCGAAGGCCACTAGAGAACAACGTTAATGAATGTCACGACTCCCGCAGCAGCCGCCGATTAGCGTAATGGTTAGGAGCCTACACTCTTGTATAGGCGGTCGGGTTTTAATCCTGGTTTGAGGTAGTTGCCTGTCTAGCCACACTTATGAGCGGTGAAACAGCGAAACAGTACTGTATTTGGATGATATATATATATATATATATATATATATCCACATATATATATATATCCACATATATATATATATCCACATATATATATACACATACAGTACTATTTCGCTTTTAACACGTGTTATTAACTATTTGCCCTTATATATATATATATATATATATATATATATATATATATATATATATACCACATATATGCACACATATATATATATATATATATATATATATATATAAGTATTTCTGTGTATGTGGCTTTTTTATTATTATTTGCTTACAAGGAATTAGGTAATGCTTAAAGCAATTTAGTGATGTTTAGCGTTGCATCTATGTATAGATGCGCATACCTACGTGCGTTTAATGTGATGAAAGTAGCAATGGCAAACTGATTTAGAAAGACAAATGTTGTTTTAAGGCAAAATTCATCCATTTTTATTTTTAGCGCTAAACTGCCCCCCAACATGAGATGTCGTCGGTAGCCGTGAAATCATATTAAGACGAAATTAGCAATGAATACGATAAAATTGATAGAGAACACATTAATTCAGTCGCCCCCCCCTCCATTTCGTTTGCACAAGACAAAAAGGCAAATCTGTGGACAGGAGGAGCAGAACGATGTTAGCGCCAAAAGGTCCTTTCGCGTGGCTTAAGAATTTTGCAAATGGCGTCCTTCGTCGAGAATGAAATTCAAGCAAGCGTCTGTTGTACGCATGTGCATGGGTCGGAGGTCGGTTGTTAAGCGTAATATACGAGCCCCATCCAGGATCCTTTTGTTTGCATGTAGCTTTTTTTGGATGAGTGTGTGGGTATTGGCTTTTCTTTTTCATTTTTTCGTAATGGGGTTGTATAAATTGAAAAATAACAATATTAGCGAACGAAGTCACTTGATTAAACCCATAAAAAGGGGATTCTCGAAAACTAAGGGTCGCTTTCTTTCGTGTGCCAGGGCAAAATTAACAAACATGGGGCTGTTAAGGACCCATATTCGTAAACATGTTCAGCGAGTCACACACGTACGTACGTACACATCACAGACTAGATGACCACATACAGAAAAACAGACATATAATATGTAAAAAATACCAATGTGTATGCACTCACACATACATACATACATTATATATATATATATATATATATATATATATATATATATATATATATATATATATATATACTAGCAGACCACTCAGTGTTGGCCGGTCATAAAATACGCATAAATATTATATTTTAATTTTTACACAAACTGAGATATGTGCATGCGTGTATTATGTTTCTTTTTAAACAGTTCACTTCTTGTAAGTAAAAGAAAAATACTCGAGCTGAGATCGAAACCAAAAACTAAAGAGTCAAGACTACAATTAGATCAGGTTGCCACGTCCTTTAAAAAGTGTTTTTGAACCTATTTATTCGTAACATAAGGAAGCGTATTCGTGAAAACAGTTGAAAAACAGATAAAAATCTGAGGACCTCCACGTACTATATCTTTCTTTTATTTTTGGCTCCTTAGCAAACCTTTTCCTGATTTAAAAAAGTTGTTTACATGTGTGAGCATCCTATATACCAATTGTCAATTCTGTAGATCAAAAATCCGTTGAGTATATAGGTTGAGAATTGTCCACATACATATGTCTTTATGCTTAAAGGGATCCAGTACTTTACAGGCTGTTTCATAATCACTCGGACAAAGAAATACAGAATTATAGAATTATACATTTTGGATCTTCTAAGAGACTTACTCGACACGGATCAAGGTCTGGCTGATAAAAAGCCAGTGAGCGATTTGTAATTAAAATTTGCTGGTATTGCGAATAGAAGAAAATAGTGAATTTACTTGATAAGAAAAAAAAACATCTACAAAGCAATCTAATGTGTATGATCGTATTCCATTATATATTTCGAGGAAAAAACTCTTTATCAAAAATAAAAAAATATCTAATATTAGGTAGTTCAGTTCCTTTAAAATCTGTGTAAACTAGTAATGTTTTTTATACTTCGGATTATATTTACTGCAGTGTAACCTTGAAATAAAACTACCGGTCCACACAGATTTCAAGAGATTTAGGATAGCTATTAGTTGATTAATAAATTTAAATTTACAATTGAACAAAATCAATATGAAAATAATTGCATTGTTTTTGTTTTCTATTAGCAGCATCAAATTATTAATACTGTATTCGAATCACATTCTAATAAATTCTTCTTTCAGTTCATATACATTATATATACATATAACTATATGTGTGTGTGTGTGTGGGGTTAGGCTTATGTTATTTTATAACAAATGTCCAAGGTCAAAATGCAATCCAATTTCATGGAATGTTCGTATCGTTATCGCCAATATCTTCGTGGTGTTGGTTTGCCGAATTAAAAATATGCCACGATCCACTGAACAGGTTGTGATTACCGGAAACCAGTGAAAGTTAAAAATAAACATACAAAAAAGAAAAGAAAAAGAGAATACCTAAACGAAACAAAAATGAAAACCCACTAAGGCTTATAAGACGGAAACGTCCAGAAATTGTCGAAATAGCACAAGAAACAATGTTGTTCTCACGGCCGATCGAACGCCATAGTAAACAATATGGCGATTTTAATAAAACTGTGGAATGGGATTCACATATAATAATAATAATAATAATAATAATAATAATAATAATAATAATAATAATAATAGTAATAATAGTAATAATAATAATAATAATAATAATAATAATAATGCGGAGAATCATAAACATGAACCACATGCGTGAGCCAGACAAACTGCTCCAGAGGCAAAACATAAAGAAGCGTTACAGGGAATGAAGAACACCGAAGCTGCATATACACAAGTGCTATATCCCCATCACGTATCCCCTCCCATTGTCCCATCACTGTTCGCCCCCCCCCCAAAAGTGTGATACCAAATAGCCGAGAGGGTCAAGGAGGATGGAAAGACCAGGGAGAGAGCACTGACCAGACATCCGCTGGACAAGCGCGAAAAGAACTGGGATCTTTGGGAGGTTAGTGCTACTTAAATTCCAGTATAGACCAATGGCCGCTGCCAGCGGGAATGCAATGGTGAGAGTCTGTTGCCATAACGCAAATTTATTTACAAACGCTATCAAAGTAGGTGGAGAGTGCTGGACGTCTGCTTCCAGGGAACACCACATGTTTTTTCAATCAGATCGTTGATGACTTGTGTGAAAGCCCCATGTGAGCCAATAATAATAATAATAATAATAATAATAATAATAATAATAATAATAATAACAACAACAACAACAACAACAACAACAACCAATAGGATTCGTCGAAATTCTACGGAATGAGAAATATCTTTACTCAGCATATATTTTTATAAATAGCGAAAATTTTATTTTTTGGTTATAAAATCAATAACACGCATCAAATATGAGTTTATTAGCATTTTTTTTAAAAATAGTAATCATTGTATCTTAAATATAGAACTGACCTAAACGAAATATATTAATAAGTACTAACGCATACTCAGAAAGTAATATTGTGTTACATAGTTCAATACAAATAATAAAATCGTATTGTAAAAGACAATTCTTAATTTACTCCTTTAGTCCAGTCTCTCTTAACAATGTTCTTATTTTTGCCTAGTTTTTTTACGAATGTTCCCATTTTTAAAGTAACGTTTTGCTAACTTTTTTTCCGTGAAGAGCTACTTTACGTCGAAATTATTACGAGTTTCTTTTTGACGCTAGGACAATAATGTTCATATATTATTATTTATTCACTAGGAGTAAAGACGCAAGCCATCATCAAATGCAGTCTGAGTGGCAAAAGGTCTCTCCAGATTTCCAGTATTCTGCGCCTCTTTCGATAAACAGTGCAAAAAATTGCGCTATCATAACAGCCACTTACTACTGATTTTTCGTTCGCAGCGACCATTAGTCTTCACTGGAATTTGGGTGACAATAAGCTTCCCCAGGACCCAGTTCTCTTTGCAATCATCCAGCGGAAAGCTGACTAGTGCTTTCTCTCCTTGGTCTTTCCATCCTCCTTGATCCTCCTCACTTATTTGGTGTGGCGCCAGTGTATTGTGCCACCCCCCCCCAACAAAGAAAAAAGAAGGCAAGGGCGCAAGGAGGGTGGACGTAAGTTTTCTCACATTTATACAGTTCAGTTTTATTCCATGTGATGTTTCTTTGTGTTTTAGATGTGTTAGAATCTCTGCATATCTGGCTTGTGCCTGCATGTGTGTTAGTCTCCGCATTATTATTATTATTATTATTATTATTATTATTATTATTATTATTATTATTATTATATTTGAAAACAAGGTTGCATCAAAGGGAACTCACTCTCATATTCTTGTCCAGGTTTGCCAGATTGGTATTTTGAAGTCAAAAAGAAGTTTGCCTTTAAAACGCGTATGTGGCATTTTTCAAAGCGTAACATACGGACTATTTCACAAGCAAACTATTATTTAGATGACGAAAACACAAAATATAATAAGAAAAATAAATAATTCTATCGAATGTATAACATTCCAAAATGGATACTGGTATCATTGGAGATGGGTTATATGTTTTCCTGATATAAACCACGTACCTTTGTATAAAAAAACCCAAAAAACGAATAAGCAATAGTAGTATCAGTACTAATAGTAGTAGTGGAAAGATGATTAATGAAAAGAACACATACGTAGAATAGGAGGAATTAGAAATTTATTAGTAAAACGTACTACCACTAGTAGTAGTAGTAGTAGTAGTAGTAGTAGTAGTAGTAGTAGTAGTAGTAGTAGATTTAGGAAGGAAAAGTAGTCGGAGGAGCTATCTGAGAAGTAGTAGTAGAAGGACTAGAATATTGTATCAGTGGTAGTAATTCTTTAGTTAGATCGGAAGCGGCCGAATCTGGCATTGAATAATTACTGCCACGTGTCATGTATACAATTCAGAAATTCAGATGTATTTCATTTCAAACTTTGACTAAACTTATTCATATTCAGCTCAGCCATACAAGATTATTAGGACATTAATAGGTAGTAAGTAGATATACAAATAATTATTCACAACTCTCTCTCTCTCTCTCTCTCTCTCTCTCTATATATATATATATATATATATATATATATATATATATATATATATATATGTATATATGTATATATATATCTGTATGTATATATGTATATATATGTATGTATATATATATGCATGTGTATATATATATATCTGTATGTATGTATATGTATATGTATATATATATATATATGTGGGTATGTATGTGTATATATGTATATATATGTATGTATGTGTATACATATATATCTGTATGTATGTGTGTATATATGCATATATGTATGATGTGTATATATATATATATCTGTATGTATGTGTGTATATAACTATATATGTATGTGTATATATCTGTATGTATGTGTATATATATATATATATATCTGCATGTATGTGTGTATATATATATATATCTGCATGTATGTGTGTGTATATATATATATATATATATATATATATATATATATATATATATATATATATATATATATACTAGCATTTCAGCCCGGCGTTGTCCGCGTATTTGGAGGTGAATGTTGAGCAAAAAAAAATATTTTTAAAAAGCGATCAATTTTTCAAACTTTGACCCCTATTATGACCCCTTAAAATTTATTTTTGGGGCTCAAATAAAGTTAATAACTTAGATCCATGTCCAATGAACCTATATCTAAAATTTCAAGTGTTTAGACCCAAAATTGTTGGAGTAGTTTGTTAGAGTTCTCAAAAGTCAAATCGTTAAACATTGACTCCTTAATCGCCAAATTTCTAGCCGAAAACCGATTCCATAGATTTTTCCAAATCTCAGGACTCTGTATATCAAATTTTGAGTCTGTAGACTTAAAATTGACAGAGTTATTGCATATGCCCACACAGGCACACAGATACACGCATAGAGACAGCTACTTTCACTTTAAGTGATATATATATATATATATATATATATATATATATATATATATATATATATATATATATTAGTGATGGGACGATACTAATATTTTTCCCGATTCCGATACAATTACTGATTCCGTACTAAATTCCCGATTGCGATTTTTTATCAATCTCTAAATATTTAACTATAAAAGTGTTATTTTGTCCCGATTGCCGTAAAAACACATCTTAAACGTTCCTATGTTTTCTCAAATGTAAAAACGCACTTGTAAGGGGATAATCCAGAGATTTTTGTCTTACTGGAAGTTTAAATCAATAAATATTTATTATTTTATTATTATCACAGACAGTGGAAAATGTTTCTTAAACCAAAATCAAATAATAAAAAGATAAATTAAGGAATCGGTGTTGTCATCGTAAAATAGGCTCAAATATTCCGATATTTATTGCGATACCCCAAAAGGCTCCGATTTTTCCGATTCTGCTTCCGATTAATCGTCCCAACACTAATATATATATATATATACACTTTATTAATATTATCATCATTCCCTATGTTATCCAAGTAATACATTTGAAATAGCAACTTGTGTTCAATTCACTGTATTTGATCTTATTTTTTATGTATAAAAATATTTAATTAGTTTATTTGCTCTAAAAGAAACAAAATGTTGGAGAAGTCAATGTAAATGCCCGCGATAATAATCATTGAAGGACGTGTTATATACATATAAAAAGTTGTTTATTATTCTGACATCGTAGTTGGTGCCAATTTACTCGCGACTAACTATTTAGTAAATACAACAGGGAATATGCCAAAACGGAAAATGAATCGAGTACAATTGAACTATTTGTTGTTTCTTCTCGCCTCCCCGAATTAAATAGATTATGTGTGCAATTTTATTTGCCGCGAAAACTTCAGTATCAACCAAAAACCCCGCGTATAGCATACAGTCGACAATTAATTTCTATATTAAAACGGGATCGAACTTCAAAAGTATACATTTTAACATATTGTTCATGGTCTGAAAGTTATTCTTCACTCAGCCTAAGTTGAACGTTTATAGCAAATTTCGATATTTTCATTTTCTTTTAAAGAATTTTTCGAAAAAAAAAAAGAAGAAAAATATCATAAGCTGAAACCGCCATTTTTACGCATGATTGCGTACGCGTATTTTTCCTTTAAAAATAGAAAAATGCATACCGTTATGAGAAGGAGTTTTTTTTTCTCCGTTTCCAGATGATGATGATGATGAAATAAATGATAATAATAAAGCTTAACAAATTTAATAAATGTTCCAACCTAAATTACATTCCATGTCGGATATTGAAAGGGTCACAAATGGTGTATAAATGATATGATTGCTTGGCTTAATGGCTCTTGTGCAAGTATGGTGCTCACATACACGGGCATTTCAAATAACTATGACCTCGAAAACTCGTTCTCATACTTAGCTAAAGGAAGACTGCTACATTACATGGATTTCGTAAACAAACGTGATCTTAATGCTTAATGGGTTTTTATGCTTTATCGAGCCAGTTTACATTAAGGAGAGGCATACGTACAGGTTCGATAACTCTTGATTAACCAGCTTCCCAACACAAAACAGGGTATCCCAAAGTTATATAAACATTTCTGGAACCAGTATAACTCATTCCATTTACTTATGTGCAGACAAAATTTATTCAAGATTAGAAGACATTTAAACATGCTGACGGGAAAATTAATTAAAACATAGAAAAATTAACTTTTTACTAAAAGGGAAAAGGTTGATGGTGGCTAAGTGGTTAATGATACAGATTGAAAACCGGGATGTTCCAAGTTCGAATCCAGTTCTTTCTACATAATCACTTTATTAAACGCGTACTTGACATGAGACTAAACTCCTATAAATAAGCTAAAAAATAGAAAAGTTAAAGGGTAGAATGTTTAAAGCAGGAAACCTAAGTAACTTCAGAACAAATGATAATAGTAATAGAAGCAAACTTTGGCCAAAGACAGGATTACATGTTGCAGGACGTTTGTAGGTGTTTTTCCTATCTTGTCTTGACAGAGATTTAAAAAATCGTGTTGGAACCCTAGTAGGTAGTGCCCTTTTCTCTTCCCTGCAACCCTTTTTTCCACAGAAGAGTTATTGCAAGCCTGTTTCTACTCTACCTTTAGTTTTATGGCAAGTGCTCGTCTGAGCTCCAATCAATGATACTCCTTATCAAACTTTCACAAAACCACTCGACTAGCTACAACCTTTATTAATTATTTTCCCCATACTCTGTGGCTAATTCTAAACACAGATTCCATAAACAAAGCTTGTTTCCTAGAACTTTCGGCATGTGAAACACTGTTAATTGACCTGCTTCCCTGCTGATTACAATATGATAGCCTTCAAGTCCAATGTAAACAAGTTTGTGTCGAGTCGCCCCCTTCAATGATCCAAATTCTACCTTATCTACATTATTAACGATTACTAAACTACTTCATCAGACTCAGTAACTCTTATTCTCGAGTGGTCTTCGGACTTTGATAAGTGGTGACTCTTAATAAAAAAAAGAACTATGTGAAGTTGTATTAAAGGGTGCTGAGCAGAACGTGTTAAGTTTATTGTTAGGATTAGGTTTATTTAATGAATATGCGAAAGTTATCGCAAGTATTTCGGACACACTGTATATACCAAAGCAATTCAATAAGACGACATTTTTAAAAGAAATTCATTTAACCAGGGTACGCATGTTATAACACTAATTGTGTATCATTTCGCTATGAACAAAGTGTACTTACCTGTTCGTACACGATACTTTGTTTTTTTTTCTTTTTTCAGTAAGTGAAGGAAAAATCCGGCACTTATGCAGAGAAGGCATCGTGATAAAAAAGTAACGTTATTATTGAGAAACCCATTCTTAACATAGGAAGGGATGAGTGTTTTAGGACAATTCTGCAGATTCACTTAACAATTTGATAAACAGAATATACGTAAAAACGTGAATTTAACTTAAAACGCAGATCTGGCCTTCGAGCTAAGATTGCAGAGTAGTATCTGTTTCGTACTTCACTTGAGTTAATTTGTCCTTAGTATAGGTTTTCCCCTACGTTTACTGAGACAATTTCTATTTTTATCTACTTACAGTCTTCCTTTTCCAGGAGCTAGTTTTCCCCTCATTAAACACGACCTTGTATCATATTTTGCTCTCGAGGGGAAACAAATACATGCCAACAGCACTCTATTTTCTCTGCGTAAGTTTCGAAAACCCTTCCAGATTTTTTTTTTTTTAATATTTTTTTCCAATTCAAATCGCCCCTTCTGGGGGAGTTATATTTTCTCTATATTAAAATCTCATCTTCTATCTAATTTTGCCCTCGTGGACAGATAAGTAAATGAGAACACTAATCCCATATACATTGTTTATTCTAGTTTTAGGTACACCAAATTGGTTTTTATTACTCCGAATTATGTCTGGTATCTTATTAAAAGAGTTTCTAAGTGTTCCCAACTTTTCGGGGACCAGCTACGCTCTCTAGTATATTTTACAGAAGGTCCTGAATGATGACCTCATTTTAAAGCGTAAAACTGAAAATAGCGCTTCGACTCAAAATTAGACGCGTCGCTCTTTTTGCTAAAATGGAGACAAGGGAGACGCCATGTCTCCTCTCACAAAACCGTAATACTTTCCAATGATCTGCAAGTTAGTAATTATATTTTTTTTACTCTAATAATATATTATTGCGTTGAGAAAAATGTATTTAAAGAATCGACTAAACATAATAGCTATATTTGGCCAGAAGGGATTCATTTACGTCCAAACAACATACATTTAAATTCGAAACAAAATCGTTAAATTCTTTCCATAATATAGACCATCATTCACAGACAGCTGTACCCTTGTATCAAGAGTGTTCAGTGTGGATAAGCAAGAATGTACTTAAGGTTAAGATTGACACCTGACCTCTTGATTAAAAATCGGACTTTTATAGTGATGAAAGAAAGAGATGGAGAGGAAGGAAGACATATATGCACAAGATATATATATATATATATATACTAATATTTTATCATCTCTGAAGCATGTGGCCAACCAGTATACTCGTAGACACACACACAAACACACTTACACACACACATATATATGTGTGTGTACATACACCCACATATGTTTACGTGGTGCTTTTTCACTGCAACAAGGATTTCTTCACTTTGTATGGTGTGTCATATATATATATATATA
>NC_136490.1:22984682-22987182 GCF_053919585.1 Euprymna scolopes | reverse complement strand
CTTAGATATCTAAAATAAAAATAATAATATATATGTATTTAGGTAGCTTTCTTTCATTTCAGCAAACATTGTTAAATAGAGCAGAATATCTGCTTCATTATATCGCTTTTTATAATTTATTTTTATATATTTTTTCAAACATAACGAACGCCCATTTCAGGACAACCTGCATTTGGGATGAAACCATTATAACATTCTATGTTTCTAGATTTAACACAGTAAAAGTAGAATTCATACGTAGGAGCTTAGCAGACAGGCTCACGGATGCCGCCTGTAATAGATTTCTGCTTTAAATAAAAAAAAAAGTACATATATCGAAAAAGAGAAAACTTGCTACTACTACTAATAATATATTTTCCAGTATTTTTTCTGACTTGAACGAAGGGATTATTTATTATTTATTTTAAGTATTGGCATAAACGCTAAATATGGTGGCACTTGATTCAGCGATTGGACTTCCGGTATCAGATCGTATAAAACCGGAAGTTGCGGATTATGAATGGACCTCCTATCGTGCGTTGGACATGGATATCGGTTGAGAAGAGAAAGAAAAACTCAAGCGTCCTTTCTATCAACGGAAACTACTTGTTGAATGGTTTGAGAGTAGAAATGAAAAAAAAAAAAGTAAAAAATGTGGAATGGGAAGACTGAATGGAAAAATGAAAGAGAGAGGGGAGGGGAGAAAGCGAATTTTATGACGATGCGAACAGAAATAGTTGTCAAGAAATAACCGTAGAGTTAAACATCGATTGCCATGGTTCTATCTGAAAAAAAAATCTTTCTCTTTTAATAAAAAAGGATTATATGCGGATATTTTCTAAGTCAACCCCTACCGCAGAAAGGCTACATAAAAGATATTAAGTGGAAGCAGAAAGTTGAGTAAAATAATTTTTAATTCTCCTTGTAAATAAAAGCAACTACTCTCCTCACTACGTTATATATATATATATATATATATATATATATATATATATATATATATATATATATGTGTGCATATATGTGTGTATATATATGCGTGTGTATATATATATATATATGTGTGTGTGTGTAGTTTGCATCCCAAAGCAAAATATACATTTATATTTTTTTCTTTCATAATATGATTTTGTATTACACACGTTTCGTAAAATGGTGTACGTACGCCATTCAACGAAACGCTACAATTATTAGCCTGAGCGGGAATTCTGGAGTTCAGCCAAAAAATACAAATCATCAATAATCACCTAAAAATATCGGAACCATAAATACGCGCGCATGTGTTTTTATAACATGTCTAACTAGATGAATACCCGTCCCAGGATGGGTAAAATTAATGCTTCGAACCAAACCGTTTTGCACCAGATTAGAATCTAGATATTATGGATCAAATCCAATGCAAATTTGATATATTTGAATTTTAAAATCGGGGAATGTGCCGACGTGTATATATATATATATATATATATATATATATATATATATATATATATATATATATATATTACAATAAGAATTCGTTACAAAAAAAAAGCAAAATTTAAATTAATTGTCAAATGTCATTATTTCTATGCGATTTATCCAAATTGAAAGAACATTTGCGGAATAGAAAACGGTCTTTGATTTCATTTTGTCTGCAAATTTAGGTTCAGTTATAAGTTTCCTCTGTGAAGGGTTGGAGGTTGGCAATCACTTTTCATCATTTTATTATATCTTACGCCCCCCTCCCCCGTCGAACGTTATGTTCAATAGCTTGTTTTTTTTTTCTTTTCTGTGTTGCTTTCAGCTTTATTCATTATTTTTCTATCTTAATACAAAGCTGGTTCGTTGGCCCTTTTTCTACACTCGTCTCATTCTGCCTCTTCTCGTCTTTTTTTTTATTTTTATTTTATTTATTTATTTATTTTTTTGGTGCCAACCATTGAAAAATCTTCAAAAATGGCGCCGCCACTTTTGACATACGAAAGTGTTACTTAGATAAGTTTATTTTGAAGTATAGACTAATCAATTCATCATCATTATATTCATCATCATCATCATCATCATCAATAATAATAACAATGCAAATAACAATAATAATAATAAGAAGAAGAAGAAGGTGGGTTGGTTTCCGCCATCCTAAGTAAAATCCTAGAATGCGGAAACCAATCGACATAAACTGTGAACACTAACGAGTGACTTTGATACTGGAAAAGAAATAAAACACAATAGAAAGAAAACGGTCACAGAGATTTACACAAACCGAAACCAAAAACCAGGATTCCCTTCTCTCTTAAAAATGGCAGCACGAAAGAGTTGCGAAGGATCGGAAAGAATCGAGGAAGAAGGACACTAACCAGACCACCAGCGTCACTGAAACAACATCCATAATAGCCACATTTCTTTCACATTTTGGTTATTATTTTCTGCTCCTAAATCATTTGTAACTTGGAACACACGATCAGCTGTCATTTACTTGTTATTTCAATATGCAAGAAAAGGTTTATTCTTATACCCATATCGTGTATACTTTATATTATTT
>NC_136490.1:22972182-22979682 GCF_053919585.1 Euprymna scolopes | reverse complement strand
TATTTTGATTAATTTTAGGCTATGTTTGCTGCTAATAAGCCAATTATGGCGGTTCTTACGTCGAAGTGTTAATTGCCTCTCGCTCTCTCTCTCTTTCTCTCTCTCTCTCTCTCTCTCGAATTATACTTGCAGTAAATAATGCTTCAATAATGTATAAGAACTAAATAATAATCGAAGTTCGTAAATGTTTTATAACTGTTACTTTAGATGGCGTGTTGCATTGTCCTATACAAAAATGAGTCTATTTAAATTAGTTTTAGACATATGGTGGGACTTATTGTCACAAGCGACGCACCATAAAACTTGGCGCTATGGTATTTTTATTATCATTATTATTATTAAGATTGATTCAGAATTGAAGCGTGTCATATCAACCCACCTTGTGGAAATAAGGAGGCCCATCTGGTTATGACATATTGTCATTTTTTATACATTTAAAATGAATACAAACATTAATTTATGAAAAATTATTAAACGTTTTCGTCCATCTCCGTTTTCGTCCATCTCCGTTTTCGTCCAGCTTCGTTTGGGTGTCCATGTAGTCTGGATACATTGCAACCAGATATGACACAAGACTGAAGTAGGAAGGCAGCAGTGTCTGCAAGGGGAAACTTGTGTATTGTGAAAAAAATGTCAAAAACATACCTATTATAATACACGAGAGAGATGTTTCTAGCTAATAGGTAATAAACGAATTTGTGGTCTGTGGAGGTAATGCATAGGACTCTTCGAAGCGTCTGATGACTCAGCTTACCTCGTATATGATATGCATTTTACTGGCCTTCTCTGAATATGATAAGATAAAAGTGCAGTGTCTGTTCTGTCAGTTGGTAAAAGGAGTAGAAATCTTGTCCTTTGAATTCCCTCTAGCCTTAACCCCGTGGGGAGTTAAAGAAGTATGAATTATTTCATATATAAAAATCCATATAAAATGATATCTCTATAAGTATATATTAACACTTACGTCATTACAATAAGAGACGGAAAGTAGGTCGTTATGAAAGATGCATGTATGTCTACATTACAGATTATTCTATGAAGTCAAGTTCACATTTATTTTACTAAAAATACATTAAAAATTTTTTTACTGCTTTAATGTGAAGTTTAGTAAATATTTTTTATTGTTGAAATATTTCACCAACTATTTTATTATAGAAATCTATTAACAGAATATTACTGTTAAATTCACTAATGTTTGTTGGATTCTAAGAGGCATAAAAAATTAAAATTTATTTTTCTACTAGAATACAGTAAAATATCCTAATATAATACACATTAAAATAGTGTACTATAAAAATACATTAAAATATTGTACTATAAAAATACATTAAAATATCTTACTATACAAATACATTAAAATATCTTACTATAAAAATGCATTAAAATATCTTACTATACAAATACATTAAAATATCTTACTATACAAATACATTAAAATATCTTACTATAAAAATACATCAAAATAGTTTGCTATAAAAATGCATTAAAATAATTTACTATAAAATAAATTAAAATACCTTACTATAAAATACATTAAAATATTTTACTATGAAAATACATTAAAATATCTTGCTATAAAAATGCATTAAAATATTCTACTATAAAAATACATTAACAAATTTTACTATAAAATGCATTAAAATATCTTAGTATAGAAATACATTAAAATATCCTGCTATAAACATTCAATCAAATACCTTACTATAAAAACACATTAAAATATCTTACTATAAAATACATTAAAATATCTTACTATAAAAATGCATCAAAATATCTTACTATAAAATATATTAAAAGATCTTACTGTAAAATATATTAAAATATTTACTATAACATACATGAAACTGTATTGATATAAAATATATTAAAATATTTTACTTTAAAAATACATTAAATTATTTCACTATAAAAATACATTAAAGTATCTTAGTATGAAAATACATTAAAATATCTTACTATAAAAATGTCAAAGAGCGGGCATTGGCGCGTGTGAGAACATCAGCAGCAGTAGAAGCATAGCGGGCAAGCGGAAGTATTAACAGCAGCAGTTGTTAAAGCTCTATGAAAATTAGCAAGCATGCGCGAGCTTGCTTCACAAGAAACGGGGAGAAAAAATACACCACGTGGTCGAGAGGAAGCAAAGTGCCCGCCGAGGAAGATGAACGTGTTAAAACAAGGCAAGGAAAGCGCATTTTAAAAAGCATATGTGTGTGCGAAAAGACTTTCCCAAAATAATGAGTTGTTGTAGGAAAAACACGAATAAATGCAGTCATTTTCACTTAAGAAAGATAGGTGAATCGGATTTGTATTCTTTTCCAGTTTTATTTTTATTAATTACTAAGGTAAAGAGTTACGCCGCAGAGTATTGCAAAAATAAATTAAACTATTTTACTATAAAAATGCATTAACATATCTTACTATAAAAATGCATTGAATTATCTACTTTAAAAATACATTAACGATTTTACTATAAAAAGGCATTAAATTATCTTACTACAAAATGCATTAAAATATCTTACTATAAAAATGTATTAACATCTCTTTCTATAAACATGCATTAAAATATCTTACGACAAAAATGCATTAAAATATCTTACGACAAAAATGCATTAAAATATCTTACGACAAAAATGCATTAAAATATCTTACGACAAAAATGCATTAAAATATCTTACTATAAAATGCATTAAAATATCTTACTATAAAATGCATTAAAATATCTTACTATAAAATGCATAAAAAATCTTACTATAAAATGCATTAAAATATCTCGCTATAAAATGCATTAAAATATCTTACTATAAAATGCATTAAAATATCTTACTATAAAATGGATTAAAATATCTTACTATAAAATGCATTAAAATATCTTACTATAAAATGCATTAAAATATCTTACTATAAAATGTATTAAAATATCTTACTATAAAATGCATTAAAATATCTCACTATAAAATGCATTAAAATATCTTACTATAAAATGCATTAAAATATCTTACTATAAAATGCATTAAAATATCTTATTATAAAATGCACTAAATATCTTAATATAAAATGCATTAAAATATCTCACTATAAAATACATAAAAATATCTTACTATAAAATACATTGAAATATCTTACTATAAAAATATATTAAACTATTTTATTATAAAAATACATTAAAACATAGAATAGACAAAAGCGCTTTGATGCAAATTAAAGAATTTTAGTTTCTTCTTTTTTAAGTTTAGGAATAAAATAAAATTTCCTGTTGCGTCTAAGCGTGTTTTAAAACAGTTTGTTTATGCTATATTTTATTTATTTATTTCAAGATGCTTCATTGACTAACATTTTCAACTACATTTAAAAGCGTTACTATAAATGTTTTTAAATATATTACAATAAAATGACATGAAAATAATTTTTATTAAAATATATAAAATAATTTTTAATAAAATTCACAAATATCTATAAAAACACAACAAATATTATTTTATTTAAAGAGTATTAACATCCATTATACAGAAAGTTTACCTTACCAGGAAAAAACAGTATTGAGCTAATTAACTACGTTAAAATTAAAGAAAATCATTTAAATCACATACACGTTTAAACATAACCATTGTCATTATGTAGTTGTGATTTGCTTATACGTTATCGGGTTTTCTGAGAGTATATTTATATTCTATTAGTAAGGTTGAAAACTCCTATAATATTCTTCAATTTGAAACATGTAATTACTATCGATTAATTACAGTTTTGTGATTAGTTTAATGTCTCATATTTTCAGATTGTCTGGCCGTACTTAAAGATTTTTAACTAAAAATATGTCTTTACCAATAACAGAGTAGAGTAATAACAAATGGAAATTTGCTTGTCAGAAGCGAAGTGAAATGTATCAACTTAAAGGGTATTTCTGTTTGACTTTAAAAACCGACAATATGACTTGATACGTTAGATGTATATGTATATTGTTACGTTACATACCTTCTGTTGCTTCATAAAATCCTGTAAAGGTGTCATTATGTTTGGAGCCATTGAGCACTGTGTAGATAAAATGAACAAAGTTGCAGTTAACTTGAAAAGAACATCTCAGGAATTTTTTAGGGAGAGAGATATGTATAAGTTTATATTATATATTTTAAAAGGATTATATGGTAGGGGGAATATTAACTCTGCTATTAGACATTTTATTATCCTGTAAAAGTTTCGAACATAGGGACATTTCTCTGAATATATATAAAAATTGATTCAACTAGTTCGAAGAAAAACAGTCTAATTATTAGAAAATAACTAACTTGATCATTTTTGTGTTTTTCTATGATAAATAATACGCATTTTACACATTCACACACAAATATATATATATATATATATATATATATATATATATATATATATATATATATATATATATATACAGGGTATCCGAAAAGTCACCGAAGAGTTTAAAATCTTTGTAATTTTACCATTAATTATTATTTTTTCTATTTCAAATGTTGTACAGACAATGTTATGGAAATGAATTATGCATAAGTATATCAGTGAACAACTGTGAAATTATGGATAAGTATCGCATTGAACAGCTTATGAAATTATTTAACCCAAATCAGGGGTCAATTGTTTCGACTGAAAGAGATTATGGTTTCCCAGACTTAGCTAGCCCCGATTTGTTCTCATGTGGATATCTCACAGAAAGAGTCAATGTTAACAAGAGTCAACGTTGATAAACCCCAGACCCAGCAAGAATTGAAGGAAAACGTCAGGCACGAAAGAAATGTAGTTAAATCGAGTCCCAGGGATTCCGCAATCTGTCATGAATAATGTTTTTGAAAGAGCACAAATATGCGAAACTGAAAATGGGCAACATTTGAAAGACATTATTTTTCATGAATGAAGATTGTTTGAATTTTTTTTTTTTAATTCCCAATGTCTTAATCAGATTGTGTAAAAATTACAGAAAGATGTCAAAATAAAGAATATTTTTTAAGTTCAAAGCCCTTTAGTAACTTTTGAACACCCTATATATATGTATATATATAAATATATATATATATATATATATATATATATATATATATATATATATATATATAACAAACATGTCAAAATCGGATCTTAACTGAAGCAATACTCAAATCTTGCACACGATATTGGCGGAATATCAAGTCAAATACAGCCATATAACTAGTCATATTCATGGTTTATTTTTATCGTAAATTAGGCACTTTCATAAACCAAATTATCTATTTATTATGTACGTATGAATGTGTTTAGTGGGTAACTTAACACTAATAATTTTTTTATTCCTAACTAAAAAAAAACTGAAAATCCTGACATTTCAGGAGAACATTAAGAAAAGTCAGATTTATAATTTATTATTTTAATAAAGCTCTAGATAAAATGATGTTAAGTTCTTTATATAAACAAATGTGCTGCTTTTATTTGGCTGGATTTTAATATCAAGTAGTCGATGTTCATCCCCTCTCTCTCTCTCTCTCTCTCTCTCTCTCTCTCTCTCGTCTCTCATATACAAAGCATTCAAAATAAATCATAGTTTTATAGAGAAAACACACGCTTTCTATAGCGCTTCTAAATCATATACGTACGTATATGTTAATAAATTTATGTACATATATGTAGCAAACAACAAAACATAATACACAATAATGAATAAAATGTAACGTGTGTTGATGTTATATATGTTGTTACACTGTATTTTTTTTATATTTTCATGTGAAATAAATGTTGTATTTTATATATATATTTGCGTAAGTATGAATGTGTGTGTGTCCATACTGCACACGCAAATAAGCATATTGTGTATCCTTTTTATGTGTCTACAAATTGTTTCTAAGTGAGCATGTGTCAATATGAGTATATATATATATATATATATATATATATATATACGTGTATATGTGTGTAAATTTGTGTATCCTTTTCTTATATGTGTGTATAAATATGCGCACGACAATATGTTTATATAAGTCTAAGCTGTTACGTAATCTTGTAAATACATAGGTGCATATACACAAATGATTATATGTAATAACGTATGTACATAAACATAGAATATATATATATGTATATATATGTGTATGTGTGTGTGATGGGTCGATTCTAATATTTTCTCTGATTCCGATATAATTAGCGATCCATTACTAAATACCCGATTCCGATCAATTGTATCGATTCCGATTCCGATACTTTATAAACTCTAAATACGTTAGTATGAAGTAGTTATTTTTTCACAATTATAGTAAAAACGCGTGTTAAATGTGCGGATGTTTTCTCAGGCATAAAAAATACATTTGTAAGCGACGATCTATTAGTTAAAAACCAATAAATATTTATTATTTTATCATTATTACCCGCAGTGTAAGATGTTGCATTTAACAGAATGATTTTTTTTTTAATTAAAAGAATCGTTTATTGGCATCGGAAAGTAGGTACTAATTTTCCCGATTCCTATACCCCTAAAAGTTCCAGTTTTTCCGATTCTCGATTCCGATTAATCGTCCCAACACACGCACCCACACATAGATATGAGGTTATATGTCTGTCTGTCTTTATATTTCAAGCTCTATCTATTTCGGAACTAAAAGTTGTTAGGAGCCTCAAATGATTGGATTTTTTACGGACCGTTCTTTTACGGGTTTTTAGCCGGTCAAGGGGTTAAAATGTGTAAAAAGTGAAAAGATCGTTATAGACTTTCTACAATCATCTTAGTTTATTTTTAATCAGTTCATATGTGTGTCACGTTGGTACAGTGGTAACGTCACCAGCTTTGAATGCTACAGTTTTGCTTTTGGTTTTGTTTCAAGCTGAGGTCATCCAAATACCTTTTTTCTTACTTTTCAAATCACGACTCCATAAAAATATATACGAAACCTGGACAAATTAAAACATCATTTTTAAGCGTATTTTACGATCGGGCAAAACCCGTACCGCCCCCCCCAAGAAAAAATTTCTGTAGGTTTATCATCTTTGTGCAAAGTAAATTTTGTGTTTAATTCCCCCAACACGGATGATTCTTAGCTTCGGTAAAAATAGTTTTAATTATTGATTTTGCCATACATATTTATGTAGATATGTAAGATGAATAATTTGGCTCCCATTTGTTTCAATTTTAATATTCAGTTCTATGTAATATTAATGTTTAAATTACTCATACCTAAAGGAAGTGGAAAGAGTTTTTACTCTTAAAATAAATTATATCTACGCCTACTGCCATTCACATACACTGCAAATACTTTATATATATATATATATATATATATATATATATATATATATATATATATATATATATGGTTGTATTATTAGCAAGGGCCTAGCGTCTCCAACAGGAAGTTCGAAAATTCAAAGTGGCATTGCAAAAGTAGAATATTGAGAAGTACAAAGTTATGTACATCGAATCTGTGCATTTTGTAACGACTCTGGAAGGACGGTCGAACAAAAAGACACTAACAAATTATTTTAATATGTTATCTTAATGGAAATAGAAAGATGACC